>NC_056728.1:1559245895-1559265895 GCF_019279795.1 Protopterus annectens | reverse complement strand
GCATACTCTGTATGATACCCAGTTATGAGTAAAGCAGTGCACTAATCAGATGGTGCGCCAGTTTATGAATCACCAGCCTCTCTGCATGTCAAACAAGGCAGGAATGTGACAGAGTGCCAAGAAGAGTTCAGCCATCCCTAGGAGCAGAGAAAGCACAACTACTCCAAATGAAAGGAAACAAAATCATTTCTTACAGTTAAATATGAGCATCAGCATCAGCAGTCTCATGTAAAGTCGTACTGGAGCTGGATATGTGTACCGTAGTACTGTCCATATATCAGACACTCTAACAGGGGATGATGGGCGTAGCTGATATATTGTCATGTTAATCAGAAACAATGCATAACTGACATACAGAATGGTGTGTTCAAAACCTCCATGTTTTGCTCTAAAAACAAGTATGTTGTTGACTTGACCAAAAGACTCCCAGACATACTTTTCTAGTGTCCAGATTTTAGTTTCATATTCTTGGTTTGGTCCTCATAAAATTTGTGGTTTTGTGGTAAATCACTGATGACTGAAGTTCCTACATAATGACATACATTTGAGTTTCTGACTTCAGTTCCTTCAGAGAATGCATGATGGTGCAAATCCTGTTATTGCAGTAACTTTCTGGGCTTATAAGAGCAATAATTAAAATCTATCCCTGAATTTTAGCTTTGTCCATGTTTCTTGTGCTTAGATGTCGAAATGTATGCTCCCAGAACATTCTCTGCGTGCTGAAACATTGAAACATAAAAGTAAACCTGAAATTGATAAATCAGCTAAGATCATAACCTAAAAAACA
Source organism: Protopterus annectens (assembly GCF_019279795.1). Taxonomy (NCBI): domain Eukaryota; kingdom Metazoa; phylum Chordata; order Ceratodontiformes; family Protopteridae; genus Protopterus; species Protopterus annectens. The sequence continues at coordinate 1,559,265,108 of NC_056728.1, read as the reverse complement.
AAGAACAAGTTGATATCCTATTGAAATTTGAATGAAAAACTTTAACTTAGTTTCAGACACCAGCTGATGAACAAGAAGGATGAATTATAACAGGAGCTGCAAAAAATTAACAATGCCCTGGTTGATTTAAAAGTTAATTATCAGAATGTGAAAGCTATTAATAGGAAAATAAAGCCACAATAGTGAAGCAGCCTGATTATACAACAAAAGAAATCTGAAAGCATAAATGAAAGTAAACAATCAGCACTGACCAATAAAGAATTCAAAAAGGCTATTTGTAAAGAAATGTAGAGATGTATTAACAGCATTAAAAACAAGCTGGTTAGAATCAGTGACCAGATTATAATCCTCTATGTTATGGATCAGGAACAGAATACAAAACAGAAAATGAAAGCCAATTAATTATGCTGCAGGAAGAAGAGTAAAAATACTGTTTTAAGATGGATGTTATTGTCAGCTAAACACTATTTGTAAAAAAATTGGAAACTGAAATAAAATCTAAGGCAAATCTTTGGAGGAAGTAAACAATAAATTCAAACAATATTTGTCAGCCTTTGTCTGTTATTCTAAACAAATGCAAAAAGGTCATTCACATATAACAAACCTGCAGAAGAAAAATGATCCATGCAAATAGAAGGAAGATTCACCAAATTTTTCAGGCAGAGATGACTGATATCAAGAACAACAAAGACATTTGGACTCTGAAAGCCATTGAAACAACTTAATAAAACTGTACTGATGTCAACAGTATGACAGCTAATGAGATCATAGAACAAATACTTGCAGAACCCAAAATTGAGAAAAAAAAAGTCAAAACGGAGGTGCACATAGTACCTCAAATGTACTGCATGCTTAGCATAATTAATTCCATGAGTCTAAACCAATGGACTTGCCACTTGTGTCTAAAATAGGCATAGGGCTAGAAACTATTTTTGTACTAATGATACTGATGTGTATGAGAAGGCCACTGTTTGTGATCATCTTAGAATGTCTATTACCTATTCGACCGATGTCAGTTCTATTTCTGACATCATTAGCATTGGAAAGTTTTTATATTTGACCCTAAGTATAGGGAGATTCTTGATAGGCAGCCACGTTTTGTTTCTAAAAATAATACATCTTTTAAGAAACGTTTGTGTTATAAACCCCTTACTGCCAATAGTTTGAATAAGGATGTAACAGGTGTTATATATGGGACCCATGTATGTGGAGGATGTAATGTCTGTTGTTATATTAGCACAGATAACACCTTTATACACCCCTTGAGTGGATGTTTACTCACTTTTAAGGTTTCTTTTGACTGTAATAGTAGTAATCTGGTATATCTGGCAGTGTGTGATGTCTGTGGCTCCCACTATGTTGGCATGACTACTAGACATTTTAGGGATTGCATAAAAGGACATGTATATGCCATTAATAAAAGAGACACAAGGAATGCCTTGGCTAGACATGTGTTGCATGAGAGAGGTGAACACACATTTACATTTATGGCTATAGAGTTGGGAAGGCTGTCAAAGAGAGGTGGTGATGTAAAGATTTATATTGAATGTCTAGAGATAAAATGGATCTGCATTCTTGCTGCAAATAGAGGAAAGGGATTGAAAGGCAATGTCCCCTTAAAGCCAGCCCTAAGATCTAGGGCTTTAAAATGCTAATTGTCGTGGCCCCCCTTTAAATAACCACACGACACACATAAAGCCATTTGACGACCTTTATTGAACTCTGCTGTACAATGAACTTATACACACAAAACAACATCAATTATCTTCATCAGCAACAATCTCAGGGTAGTGTAACTACTCACCCTGGATGAATATACCTCAGGGCAGTATACCTACTCACCCTGATACCTCCTCCACTGAGGCAGATTACCTACTCACCCAGCACTTAAATAGGCAGTGTACCTGCTCACCTCCTGACCAAACAATCATTAACCAATGAATAACTACCTTCCTTAGAGGAGGAACAGAAGTGGACAATCCTGTCCCTCTTCTCCACCTTAAACCGCCCAACATCTTCCATCCACATTCAAAAAAAAAAAAAAGGGGAGGGTGGGAGGCCACCAACTCATGCCAAAATGCACCTACTTCCCTTAATCCCTACCGCTTAATCCTGTTATAAGTCCCTCCTTCCCCTACATCACCTCCTTTAACCTCTCCCTTTCTCGTTAACCCTTTCACCACCACAATCCCACAATCCAACCTACCTGCAAAGACGCCAATTCATTCCTAACTTCTATACCCACCCCCCCACCCCCACTACCCCCGCTCGTGGGACCAGGACAACTTATTTTGTCCCAAACTACATTTGTCCCGGCCCCCCTTTAAATAACCACACCAAACACATGAAGCCATTTGATGACCTTTATTGAACACTATTGTATGATGAACTTATACACAAAAAACAACATCAATTATCTTCATCAGCAACGATGCCCCTCAGGGCAGTGTACCTACTCACCCTGATACCTCCTCCACTGGGGCAGTGTACCTACTCACCCAGCACTTAAATAGGCAGCATACCTGCTTACCTCCTGACAAAATAATCATTAACCAATGAATAACCACCTTCCTTAGAAGGGGAACAGAAGAGGACAATCCTGTCCCTCTTCTCCGCCACCAGCCTGGTCCCCATGCTGGTCCCCCTCCTAAACCCTAGCAGCAACCATACCCTCTAAAAAGAGCTTCAAATGCAGATTAAACAGATCCAATCCTACCTCATTAAGATGCACCCCATCCGTTCAGTACCAAACCTCCTCTCCATCCCCAATATCTCTATGTTCAATGGTATGCATCCCCAAAATTCTTAACTGCCTAGCCAGTCTCTGAATGATGAACCTCCTGACCCTTTCAATCGCCTTATAACTATAAGCACTCCTGCAACACAAACAAGGAACCAACTCTGACCAGACAATTTCCATACCTGGGTACAATGCCTGTAATCTAAGCAAGTCCTGAAGAATAATATCCATGAATTGCTTTTTGGAAAGAATGCCCAAATCACTGCCCCAAATGAATTATTAATATACAAGGACACCCCACCTTCAATTTAACCTTCTCAAATTCATGTAACAACCTATCCTACCTAAAACCCCTAACCCCATGCAAAGTCACTGACCACCCTAAATGTGATAAACCCAAATTTATTCCATCTTCCCTGACTAACGCATGCTTCTCCACCCAGTCGATATAAGAATGATGATAATATGCTTCCCTAAAAGAAAAGAAAAGAAAATTATTAATCAGGCCACAACTTTATCTAATATATGATAAAAATGTATTTGAAGACCACCTTCCTGATCTCTTAATCACTTCAATGGAACTGCCCTCTCTAGCTACATCTGAAGCCCTACTGATCCTAAACGAGTGTGCTGCAAACCTATCCACTGGAAATTCCATGCAACGTAAAACCCTCCTCACCAAACCTATGAATCTACTACTCGACACCACCTTTCCATCCATTGAACAAAAAATTAACTCATCTACACTCCCCTTTCTGCCTCATGAATTCTTTAGCCCACAATATTGGACAAAGGCTAGGATTCCTGTCAGGTTTAATCACCGCCAAGCATCCCCTACTCAATTGATCTGTCTTACTCTTCCTTAATGCAATAGTAACCTCTTCCTCACGTATGATAACATCCTTCCAACATAACAAACCTAACAACTCCGAAACATGGAAGGCCCCAAAATATAACCATGTACACAAGATGCCCCACATGAAGTAATCCAAAGACCCCCCTTGTAACAAACCTAACCCTCTCAACAAAACTTTAAATATAACCCTCGTAAGTGGCCATCGAATGTCCCTATGTTCCACCACTACTCTCTGCAATCCCACAACATTTGACCGAATGCCCAAGACTTGGTGAAATCTTGCAACCCTGCTATCTTAGCAAAAATGCTAATAGCAGCCAAATCCACCTTGACTGTCTGCAAAGCCTTGCCTATGCCTCAAGCATGAGCAACATATCGCAACAGTAATTCCTCTGACCACACCCCCTCCTCTTCTAGCAACTGCAAAACAAACTGATTAAAATCAGAAAGAGCCCTACTGTATGCCTTCCTCGTAGAAGGTGCCCAGGAATGCAATACCAACTGCCTGGCTACTTCGACCCAAGATTCCACACCTCCTCTGGCAGGGTTTCTGACAAATCTCATTCTTTACACCAGGCACGTGCACTCCTGTAAAGGAAAATTTTATTAAGAGACTGCAAAACCAATTTATGTAATACCAACAACAACAAACCTGACTTAGTCATCTTCTTTTGTAATACCCACACTACAGCCATATTGTCCGAATGAAAAACTGCACGTTTGTCCCTCAAATGCTCCTTCCACACAACAGAAGCTGCCTATATAGGCATCAACTCTAGAAAAGCCACGTCATCGTCTCCAAACCTCCTTCCAATCCTGAGGCCATTCAGCCGCAAACCACCGAGTCCCAAAATAGGCCCCCATACCAGCACCCCCAGCTGCATCCGTAAACAGCTGAAGTTCCTCCTGTCCCACCCAGACTGACCGCCAGAAAGAGATCCCATTAAATTGTTGCACAAAACCATCCCACAACACCAAGTTGTCCCACACCAGTTTGGTCACCCTAACTCAGTGGTGGTTACTCAGACCCCCTTTCAACATATAAGCAACCAACCTACAAAAGGCTCGCCCTGGGTGCACAGCTCAACAGGCAAAATTCAAAAGCCCCAACAACTCCATGACTGAATGAATCCAAATCTTATCCTTGCCCAGCACCAAACGTATAGTCGACCTAAGTCTCTCTATCTTATCCTCGGGTAGGCAAAACAGTCCGCTCTCCGCATCAGCTATTAGTCCCAGAAATTCTAAGGCTCTTGCCGGATCTTCCATCTTATGCTGAGTCAATGGACCCCCAACTCCTCACACATGCTCGTAAACTCCCGCAACCCCTCCTGTGCTCCTACCCTTCCTAAGCCCACCAGCAGAATATCATCTAAATAATGCACTACCTTTTGAGTTCCCACTCTCTGCTGCCAAATCCAATGCAGTACCGTACTGGACTTTTCAAAAGTGGCACATGCCACTTAACCACCCATAGGCATAGTTTTATCGAAGTAGTACTTATTGCCTACCCACATCCCCAGTAATGGCCAAACCTCACTCATAATAGGCAACAACCGAAAAGCCAACTCAATGTCAACCTTAACCAGTCATGGCTCCCGAAATTCCCTAATCACTTTCACCGCATCATCCAAGGATGCATAATGCACCCTAACCTCCTCATCCACAATAAAATCATTCACTGAATTACCTTCCGGATGTGACAAGTGGTGTATCAATCTGAATTCCCTGTCCCATTTCTTCAGCACTAACCCCAAAGGTGACACCTTGTAACTACTGAAAGGCAGACTGTCAAAAGGACCCAATAAACACACTGCCTGACACTCCTTCTCCACTAAAACCTCCAGGATGTTCTCTTTACCTTGAGCTGATTGCAGGTTCTTGCAACCCGCCACCCCCTCCCACGGTGGACTTTATAGGAACCCCCCCCTGAAATCTTTGTACTATCTCATTCTTGATGGCAAGACCAGGAAACCGGCACAGCATACCCCGCAAGACCTCCACCTTAATGAGGAATGGCACTCCTTCCTCTATTGCCTCTAAAGAACCCAAGTCCCCGGGACCCACAAAAATTACCCCTACCCCAAACCAGTTGAAACCCATGCAAGGTGAAGCTTTGCCCACCAAATCCAACCTCACGAGCCATAACATTGGAGTTTCATGTGGAAAGGTCTTGCGACCACAGCAAATGGCTGAATGACACCCTCCACATCTTGAGCAAATGTGTGCAAATTTGCACCCCACCCATGAACAAGAACCACTATTAAAAGATCAGCACACACCCACTGCTTCTCCCCTGCTCACCCTTCTGTTAAAGCCACCCTAACTATCCATCATCATAGCTAACCATATATCCAGATGATGCACCTCCCAATGTAGTGACTGGTCCACAACCTTCAGTTTGCAGAAATGCTGATCATACCAAAGCCACGCATTACCCGGCCTTAACCATTGTGCCTCATGAATGGTAAGGAAATATCCTTATCCTAGAAGAGGCAAGGCCAATGACCCATCCATCTCCAGCTGCACCGCCATAAAGTAAATAAAGTGAACCACCCAATTATCCCATGTCCTAGGGCAAAGCTTACCTACTCTCTTCCTTCTCAAGGCCACTAAAGCCACCAACAAGTCCTTGCTATTAGACGACTCCACCTCCACTAGCTGTTTGACCCCTTCTGCATTGATCAGCTCAAACAAATCCACATACTCACCTTTACAAATTCTTTCTTTGACCAACCCCGGTATGTGTGGAGTCAGAAAAACTGCTCCTGCCCCCTGTCCCAAAGATTGGGTGGCTAATCAGTCCCCCAGCCACAGCCCAAAGTCAGAGCCTACCTCTGAGTCCAAAACCGAACTGTCCCCAGAACCTACACCCACCCCAGACGCATCTCCAACAGGGTACCTGGGTCCATGTGCCAGCGGCCTCTGAGCACCCTCTATTGCTTGCAAACCTTCCCCGAGGTCCCCAACTAACAGGTCCTCTTCATCCCTACCCCCCCCCACAATCCTCAACCCCTAGCACCCCAAACAATACTGCTGAAGTAAAACCATTACCTGCACCTTCATCTTGAGATGTACTGAGAGCTGGTGTATCCACTGCAACTGCCTGCTTTGCTGTATGTTGTCTTTTCCTCCAAGCTGGGGTTCTCACCGTGGTGCGCCACCTCTTCCGACCCGGAGCCTGTTCTGGTTCCATTACCATCTCAGACGTCATTGCCTCCTGAAACAACTCTTCCACCTGGGCCACAATAGCTTGCCATCGCTAATGTAGTTCCGGTAAATTAGCCATCTGTAATAAAGAAACACATAATGTTAATGCTGTTCCAGACTGCCCTACTCCACCCCCCAACCCCTATTATGTTGTCTTGCCCTACGTAACACCTCTCTCCACCAACTCCCCTACTTACCTGTACCCTGCAGATGAGAACAACCCCTTGAATAACTACCTGCAAAGCATGCACTCTGACCAATAACTATTGCACTTATACATTCACACCCTTGGTTAAAATATTCAGTTCCCTGAAACACACTTCACCCTTCAGCTATACACACTTCAGCCACACACATTCAGCCTCACACTTCCCTTCAGCTACCAACCCCTTTCAGATAACCAACTGGAAAAAAAATGAAAATAAAAAATAAAAAAACCTTTGTACCTATATTCTACCTACCTCCATTGCAGCAGCATGGCTAAGCCAGCACCATCCGACCACCAAAGAGCCTGGAATCCCTTACCTCTCCACAATGGACAGCAAAACCCTTTTCTGCACTAGAGTTAACAGCCGTTACCTCCTCTGTGAATGTGCAAACTGGAGCCCGGACCAAACGGCCACAGAATGGCAACAGAACCACACAAACCCACCAGAGAGCAGCTAAGGGATCCTCAAACTACTAACAACCATGAGACAAGTCAGTGGAGCCATTATCGCTTACCCTAATGGCAGCTACCTTCAGCGCGCATGTGCAAAAACCGCCAGACCAATCCCGGAGACCAGAGAATGGCTACAGAAGCTCATGAACCCACTAGGGAGCACGAAGGGATCCTCCACCCACTACCCCCCAACACTACAGAGTCTGGAATCACCACGAGGAAACCCCATAGCTTCCCACAACCACCAAGATGTACATTTTTTTTAAATACCAGGCCACTGAACCACATGGCTGTCACCCAACTGCATGGCCCTACCAAGCACTGAGACAGTGATGGGCCCAATAAATCCCCTGGAGACACCACCGAACAACAGCACGCAACCTCGGCAACACCAGATGACAGCAAGCAACCTCAGCAACCGCATGGCCCTAACATGTACGAGGACAGCGACTAGCCCAACAAATCAACTGGAGACACCACTGGACCACCAGCAAGCACCTCAGCAACCACGACCAGCCCAGCGAAACAAATAGAGATGCCATCGGACACCAGGAAGTAACCTCAGCAACTCCATGCCTACCGGACCCCCGGGGAATCAGCCAGTACCCAGGTAAGCCGAGCACCACACTCATACAGACACTACCCTCCAACCATTCACCCACACACACTCTCCTCTCAGTAACCCTTTTAACAGTTTCCATACTAGCAATTCCTGTCACCACCCTGTACTCCCCAACTCCATCCCCCACATCAAATTGAGTAACACTAAAGAGAAACACAACTAAAGAGAGAGGAGGGGATTAACTCAGTTAGCCTAGCACCCCTCTCTCCCCACCATCCAAGGCCTACCTGCATCCACAATACCTACAGGTCATTTGGATGTGAGCTAGCTGTTACTTCACCACCACCTCACGCCAAAATGAACCTACTTCCCTTAATCCCTACCACTTAATCCTGTTATAAGTCCCTCCTTCCCCTACATCACTTCCTTTAACCTCTCTCTTTCTCTTTAACCCTTTCACCATTACAATCCCACTGTATCTTTGCTGAGCTGACATTACATCAGAAGTATAAAGCATAATACAGATTTCTGCTCTATACAACACTCTTTTGTAACCGCAATAGGTCTACCAACCATGGCATTTTGAGGTGATATTAACTAAAATACTTTAACTAACTTATTTGTGACTATCCAACCTACCTGCAAAGACTCCAATTAATTCTAACCTTCTATACCTACCCCCCACCCCACTACCCCTGCTCGTGGGACCAGGACAACTTAGTTTGTCCCAGACTTCATTTAGTTTCAATTAATACTTCTAATTGGTCTTTTATAAATGCTGTGTTTTATTTTTATTTTTAGTATTAGATCTGAAGAAGCAACACTAGTTGCAAAAGCACTCATTCTTGTCTTCTGTTTTGTTTTATTAATGTGTTTCCGCCAGATATTGAACTTGTTGTATGTTTTCCTTATTACTCATTATTTCATCAGTTTGCTCTTGACCAATTTTATTTTTTGATATATAGATTACTGCTGAATGCAGAGCAGGTCTATAACTGCTATTAGTCTCCTCCTATACTGTTTTGATATGCAGTAAAGTACGTAATACAAAGACAAATATGTTTATGGGCATTTGCTCTGGCAAATTACCAATGGAGTGCTTTTCATGTGTGAGGGAATGGCTATAATGACAAAGTAGTTCATGACTATTCCTGAGCATATTTTCTTGAAGTGTATTATTGAACTATCTGGATTTTTTGTAGTGTCTTTTTTAACATTTTTTTCTGACCTGTTTTACCATAATTGATGTATGCCTGATTATATGCATATCATTAGACTTGTGGGGTGGCACTTGCATAAACTATTTAGTTCTCTAGTAAACACCTATAACACCTATTTGGTTAAGAGGAGTTTCTTGTGATAGTCTGACATATGTTATTACAGAGTGCTTCCATTGTGGTTGTGTAGAGTCTCTTGTCAGTATAAAGAATGCAGCATAGCTCTCAACTGTACAGATTTTCACAGAATGTCCAGATTTTTGTCTAATGTTTTTGATCTGTTCCTCATAAAATTTGTGTTTCTCTGGCAAATCACTGAGGATTGAAGTCACTAAATAATGGCATACTTTTGAGTTTCAGACTTCATATCATTCAGAAAATGCATGCTAAAACAAATGCTGTTATTTTAGCAACTTTGTAAGTTTATAACAGCAGTATTTAGAATCTGTCTCTAGTTTTGGGCCTTTGTCCTCCCATTCTTTTAGGCTTTGCCCAGATTTCTTGTGCTATGAGGTTGAGAGGTATGGAGTGCAGTACCCACCTTCAGTGTATCTTTGCTGAGTTGACATTACATCAGAAGTATAAAGCATAATACAGATTTCTGCTCTATACAACACTCTTTTGTAACCGCAATAGGTCTACCAACCATGGCATTTTGAGGTGATATTAACTAAAATACTTTAACTTATTTGTGGATCTTTACATTGGCCAGTTACCAACCAAGTGGTTTTCATATGTGAAGGCACAAAGTATAATCCTGCTACCGTTGTTGTAATAGTTATGTTCACAAATATTCCCTGTGGAAACAAAGATGTATTTTTACTGCTGTGTAGCACCCACAGTCTTATATAGTCCTTTTACTTGTCTGTTTTGGTTGTTGGTTCGCATCAATTGTATATAATTACCATTTTTTTCAGGCAGATGAACTCTTTATGAATATGCTATGGCAATCTGTGAATACACACGAAAGACAAATAATCACAGTAAGGTTATCATTTTTGGAGTGAAGACAGAGTATAATGTCTCACAACAGAAAATGAAAATATATACCTGTGGATATTGTATTTATCTATGGCACTATACTGCCTACTATGTTATGGACAAGATGTAGTGAAAGTCTTGGGAGGATTAGGTTATTCTTGAGTGTCTTTTGTAAGCGCGCATGTGTGTGTGTGTGTGTGTGTTTATGATGGATATGGAGGGAGTGCCTTTGTCATCACAATTCATGGGGCGCCAGAGTACACTACAGCTGTTACAGAACTGACAGTGCTAGTTGAAGAAAAATTAAATTAAAAGACACACAAATGCATATGTGCATATATATATATACGTGTGTGCGCGTGTGTGTGTGTGTGTGTGTGTGTGTGTGTGTGTGTGTGTGAAAGAGAGAGAGAGAGACCAGCAGCCTTAGATTAACAGACATAATGCCTGTAGATGGTTCAGAGGTGCTCATGGATACAATTTGACATATTCATTATAGACTTTATCTTTGGCTGTTGTTGTGCAGACCTCCTGGCCAGTATGCAGAGTACATTAATGGCCTTGAATGTATATTTACTGAGTTATTATTACATCAGAGGTATTAATCATATATAGATCTCTGTTGAGTGCAGAACTGTTATAGTTGCCACTAGTTACCTCTCTCATTATTTGACTGATATTCTGTAAAATATGTTTTACAATGACAAAGTTGTTATGGTTATTTACAACAGCCAGTCACCAGTTAAGTGTTTTTCATGCATGAAAATGTGATGTATAAGTCTTTTACTTTTGCCATAATATTTATGTTTACAATTTTTTATAGTAACAAAGATACAGTTCTTTAAAATCCGCGGTGGTGCAGCAGTAGCGTTGTTGCCTCACAGCAAGAAGTTCTCCCGTTCGATTCTCAGCTGGAGTGCAGGGAGTGCCTTCTGTGTGGAGTCTGCATGTCCTCCCCATGGTTGGGTGGGCATTCGAAAGACATGGGTAAATGGGCGTGCCTTCGTTGAAGGTTGGACGTTGAGCTGGCACCTCGGCGTTTGTAAAAATCTACTGCCAATCATTAGCGGACCGGAGTTCCGCTGTGGCGACCCCTAACCTAAAGCCGAAAGACAAACCACATAGCCATGTAGATGTTTTTTGTTTTGCCTCTGGCTTTCATCAGATGAGTACTTTTAGCATGTTTTCAGCCTGAAAAAGTTTGTTTTTATCTGGAGTGTCAATTTGTTGATGCAAACATAGGAAAAGTAACCACAATAAAGTGATTGCTACTGGGATGGGGCACATGAGCACTGTCTGATAGCAGTTAAGTAAAGTATATTACTGCTGCCATTTTGTCTGCTTGGGAGAACATTGTTTATAGTTGTTATGGAGGTGTTATTGGGATGTTAGTTATTAGGATTATTATTTAAACAACACTTAATAAATGTATAGATGTGTTTGTATTTGTGAACAGATAGATAGATATACTGATATCAGTGTGATACCATACCAGTCAATTATATTAAGAAGCAAAATTATATAGCTTAAAATACATTCTTTAAATAACGGTATTCAGTGTGTTTGCATAACATTTTCTTTATAGAAATAAATATTTCTAGAAAAATGTCATAAACATAACAGTCATGATATTAAAAATACTGTTTTTTTTAGAATTTGCTAAATAATTCCTTAGTGTATTTATACAGACAGATAAAGACAAAGAATATTTACAATTTGTTGGGTACATTTGGAAATTAATTCAGACTATTTTCATCTACAAATCTGAAATGTTAATTGTTGTTGATTGCTAGCCCCAGCAGAGAACCTTATTAAGAAGTTAAATGAAGCCTAATTACAACCCACAGCTTTTAAGAGAGAAACTTGCACTTTTTTCAAGTGTAGCTGCAAAACCTGAATAGTTAATTGCAGATCAACATTTATCTACTAGTGTCTTCCAGCTAACATACTTAACATAAAATGTAGAGAAGGAAATAAGTGAGACTGCATACATTTTAGTTGAAACTAATCAGAATGACCAATTAAATCAATAGAAATCAATTCTGCTGCTCTGTTAATGTCACACAGACACTTCTTTTTTTACATTTCTTCTAAATATATTTATAAAATATTTCCCTCACATTATTATCGTCAATACTGAAGTAGGATTTTTACAAAAAAAAAAAGTAGATGGCCATAATTTTTGTGCATGCATTATATGAAAGCAGCTTACTCATTTAATGTTAGAGGGCAAACACCTTTGTAGCTGTTACATGTAAATGAAGGCTTTTAAAGTGTGAGATGTTGCAAACATTTGAAGAATATGTACTAAAAACTGCATTCTGAGCAAAAGGAAATATATACTACGGCTGGTAATGGATAGTAGCACCATAGCCTGCAAATTAGTAATATTATCTTTAAGTAGTGCACTGTAATAAAAAAAGCTGCAGGTCTGGCATTCAGACTATTCAGAGCTTTTGTGTACCATATATAGTGTCCACTGATGAAATTATATTACACTAGAACCAAGTACAGGATTATTTCTGATATATTTTTGATGAATCAGATAAAAAGAGGAATTGCTGCACTGTACATAGTCCTGACTTATGAAATTAAAAAAATATATATTCTGATAGCTGTTTCACTATATTGCTCGACGCCTTAACTATATGTGGATATTTTTTTCAGAAATTCCAATGTCTAAAATTTGAGAAGGGTTGTGACATAGTAGTTCGGCTGTGGATGTCTGGGATGCATACATAGGAAGTGTTGGGTGGGATAGGATAAGAGAAAAGCTGCTGTGACTGTCTTTTGTAACATGTATATTTAAACTTTAAAAATAATTCTGATGAGGTATGAGCATTGCATCTATGGCTCAGGAAGAGGATGCCAAGGACAGTGAGTCTTGGCCTGCGTCAGTACAGGTGGTGCTGTGTGAATTTGTTTGCCCAGGAAAATAAAAAGCACTTATTGCCCTGCTGTTGTCAGGGGTGTGGTTGCAGAGTCCATTTAGTGGCACTGGGTGGTAGAAGTAGCCTACTGCTAACATTTTGAATAGACCAAGAGTGAGAAAATGTCAACCATCAGGCTTGGTAAGAGGGAGGTGAAGGAAATGATGACAGGAGGTGAGGGGCAGTAACTGACAATCTTGTTGAGACTATGCAGTCACCTATATCATTGAGGTACATAAATGACTAGGGTAGATTGTGCTGATGAGACTGCAAATATCATGGCAAAGTTCATGAAGGAGGGGAACCGAAGATGCCTGTTAAGAGTAGGTGAGTGGGGAACAGGAGGCACAGCACTCATTTTTATGAGGAAAGGCATCTTGCAATGATCATAAATGCAAATGTCATGTTTAGGCACTGCTCCTGCCAGTGTCTGTAGGAGAGGGAGAGCTGATATCAAAGTGGGGATGGGTTGAGAGTGGTACACCACTATTCTTCTACTGGTTAAGGAGTTGTACTCTTACTATATTTATGCCAACTGTCACACACACTCTATCTCTCTTTTGCGGGCATTTTTTTTTTCAATTCCATACCACCAGTGTCACATATTCTTAAGAGTAAACCAAATACCTTTACTAGAGCAGCAAGGAATATTTGCAGATTTGTGGCCTGGCTGAGGGAGTAAGATGTAATGTCAACTAACATTCTGGTGCCTGTTTTCATAATCGTGATGGTCCTCAACTCACAGGCACAAGAAACACAGTTTGATTCTGACCTCTGGTTATTGGCTAGGCAAGTAATAGCCTGCAGATCAATAGTCTAATATTTTCCTACAAAACTATGACCAACTTTATACTGGAAATAAGTATGGTCCAGTTGCCTTCAACCAGGAATAAGGTGCTGTTTATTGTAACCAGAACAAATTTCATTTCTGCATCTTGATTAAGTAGCTTCAGGACTGTGTCTCTTATTTATTGATTTGACATTGTGGTCAAGTAAGTGATGCACATAAACAAATCCTCTAATGCATAAAGAAGGAAGGTGTATTTTTCAGTAATAATTAGAATACAAAATAGGAATAATATACAATTAAATTAGACTGGTGTTATAAGGGTTAACATGTTTAATAGGGTATACTGGAAAGAGTTTAGTATGCAGCAAACAGCCATGCTCCCACATGTATTTTCCTGTCTGTATGTGTTAAATAAAAGCGTAGTCATTCATTTTCCACTACCCACTTTGTCCATTTGAGGATCACTCATGGCTCTACTGCCACTTGTTTTGTATAAGGTAGAGAAACTAATCCTGGATAGGTACTTCCTGACACAGATATGCGTGCACACACACACACACACACACACACACACACACACACACACACACACACACACACACACACACACAGACACACACGTATGGAAAACCTACCTTTCTATCACAGATGTGCAGACACAAACATGCATGCACACATGCTCCAACACATATGTCATCTATGTGCACACATACTAATGTGTGCATATACACAAACTCACATGTACACATACCAATGCATATGCACATACTAACACATGCACACATATACAAACACACACATGACAATAAGGACACAAACATGTACATGCACACACACACAAGCATGCACAGAATATCAAGCACACACACACACACACACACACACACACACACACACACACACACACACACACACACATACACACACACACACATACAAATGCACACAAACAAGGAAATTGTACAGCAATGGCGTGTCATACCTAAAAGATTTCACCTTCCTCCTTCTTTTCTTTGAATTGGGGCACCTGAATGACCCAGAGTCTGACATATCTGGACCTTTTGTATCTGTTGGCTGTTCAACATGATGTGTGCAAGCCTATTGTAGCCCCACTCCAGAATACATTATTCCATATATGTCTGTTTATATGAACATATGCATGTATATACAGTAACCATTAATATTCTTCAGGTCATCTTCTTTATTTACATTAAATAAAATTAAAAACTTAGACAATGAAAAGGTATCATTAAATACAGCCTTTAAAATCATCCATCTTAAACCAAAACAAGATCAAAGAGGAACATTCAAAGAATACATAAAACTAACCATCTTTACATTTTTGTAAACATTTCCAACACCATATTTTGTTAATTCCTTTGAATTTGGCTATTTTATCAGGAATTAAAAAAGCTCTGTGTAAAAATTTCCATGTGAATGTAGTCCATTGATGAGACCAGGCAGCATGTCTAACAGATGATAATAACTGAGATTTATTTTGAGAAGTAAAATGGGAAGCATGGCCTAAAGTAATATGATTCCAAAATTTAGAATTTAAATGTGTTTATATACTATAAATTTTAGTTTTGAGAAATTTTAAATTGTATATGATTTCATACATAATGTAAACTAATTTGGGATTTTGTTTGAAATGAGAATAAGAGATAGATATAATTCCTGTGTATGAGTTTTCACATTTTGTAGTAATAACCAAACCTGAGAATTCATATCAAATTTTGAAATAAATTGTTGAAACTTTTTAGCTTATGGCTCTTTAAAACAATAACACTAACAAACAAAATTATTAGCTTCCCAAATAGCAGATATTTGACTGTGAGTTTCAAACTGGATTTTAACATCTATAGTAAAGAGGATCATATTTCAAAAGGTTTTTAGTTTAAAATTTAAATAGGATGAATCAGTAGGTGAAGAAATGTTATATTGAATTAAATTGCAAACATAATGGCAACAAATTATCTAGGTTAGATGTATTGTAATTACAAAGCATATTATTCTTGTTATTTAGAAGAGTTAAATGTACAGCTTTTGAACTGGAATTATAATTAGAATCAAGCCAGTAATACAACTTTGAAAACTGATGCTTTAATATAGGTATCAATGTCAGAAAAGTTGATTCCCCATGAATCCAAGGTGTTATATGATGAAATGCTATTCTGGGTTTATTGAGAAACCAAAGACATTTCAATACTTGTTTATTTATTTCCTTAATGTGTTTTAGTTTATTTGGGAAAAAAGATAAGGCTTGTATTATATATAATATTTTAAGCAAAAGAATACTCTTTAGTAATTGAAGTCTATTTTCAAATGAAATAGTAAGTTTCTTCCATTTGGAAGTAAGATTATTTATTATATTCAAAATAATATCATAATTTAACAGCATTATCTCAATAATAGACAATAATAATATAATACCTATTCAAGTGAAGAGACTTGACTATTAATAATATGTTTTTTATGTATTTGTGATTTCTTCTTTTTGTTTATTACTATAAATTTAGATTTGGCTTGGTTAAAGTATAGACCAGAAATAGACTGAAATAATTGTATAGCAGATTCCAGTTCAAGAAAGGTTGGTCTTGAATTTGGAAGTGTCAACAAAATATCATCTGCAAATAACATAATTTTAGAGAAGTAATTGTTAGATATGTTTAAACCACTAATATTCATGTTTGTTTGAATTAAAATAGCAAAAAATCCAATACCTACAGCAAATAAAATTGAAGAAAGGGGAAAACCTTGCTTAGTGCCTTTAGGCAGATGAATATATTCTGAAGTGAAGGAACCAGTTTTAATATAAGTGATATTATTTTTATACATGCTTTTTAAAAGTAAAATGAAAGTTTTAGGAAAGTCAAATACATCTAAAATTTTGAATAAATAATTCCAATTTAGAAAATTAAAGGCTTTTCAATATCTAAGCTAACTAATAAAGCTTCTTTATTTTTCCTGTTTAAAAAATCTATAAGAGTTAAAATGTGCCCAATATTATCATGTGTTTGTTCTGATATATAAAACCAGTTTGATCAGAATTAATTATTTGAGCAATAGGTTCTTTTATCATATCAGTAATTATATACACGAATATCTTATAATCATTATTTAAAAGTGAAATGTATCTATAAGGAGAACAGAGTTGTGATTTTTTTTTATTTTCTTTTAATATAGGTGCAATTAAAGAGTATTTCCATAAAGCAGGACTATTTTCTTGAGACTGAATTTCAGCAAGTGTTTTCTGAAAAAAAGATATGACATTAGGAAGAAATGTTTATATAATTCTGTTATTATCCCATCCATGCCTGGAGCTTTGTTAGATTTTGATTTTTTTAATTTTATCTACAATTTCTTGATAGGAAATGGATTCATGTAAATCATCTTTTAAATTTCATGGGATTTTCTTAATGTTATGTTCATCAAGTTCTAATACTGGGGTTATAGTTCAAAATTAGGATTTAGATTTTGAGATGTGTAATGAAATCTAAAAGTATTGATAATTTCCCCAATGTTTGAAAAATTGTTATTATTTCCTTCATGTCTAATATTTCAAAATATTATTGATTTTTGACTGTATTGTGACTCTTTTGGAAATAGTATCAATTTTAATATTTCAAGTGCCAGATTTGATTTATATGATAAGATATCAAGATGTTTTTTATTTAAAGTTTATATTTGTTTTATAATAGATTTATCATTTTAACATTTTTATATTTGGCCACAAGAAGTTTATTTGAACTTTTTGTAGTTCACTGTCCATTCCTTAATTTTACTTTTATACCAAGTTAGAATTTTACCAAGAATGTAGTATTTAATGAATCCCAAATCATAACTATGTTAATGCCATGACTATTATAAGATTACAAGAAAAAGTTTAGTTCAGAAATTAACCAAGGTTTAAAGTCCTTTAGTTTAGTTATGTATGCAGGAATTCTAGTCAGGAAGGATAATCTTTTAAAGTTAGTTTGAATTTTTAAAATAAGAGCACCATGATCTGAGATAGGAGAAAAGATGATATTAAAATATGATATACTAGAAATTATGTCTTGTGAAACTAGTATTCAATCTATTCTGGTCTGAGTGTCATATTTATAATCCTGATGAGAAAAGAAAACAATGAGCAGGGATCATTCATGTTGAATTTATCTTTTAGATTAAGAAATTCTATCCACTTTATAAGTGTTTTTGCAGCTGAGGTCAGTTTTAGTTTCCTCTTATTACTGGTATATGAATATTCCAATATGCAATTGAAATCTCCATGTATAATTAAGTTACCTTTACATTTATCAAGTATGATATCTAAATGTTTCTTAGTAAGTCTTTGCCCCATGCCTGGAAACCAGTAAAGGTTTACTAATGAGCATAGACTATCGTTAAACATAAAAAAACTATAAATGTAAGTAGGCCTTCTTGATCTTCATATTTATAAATGATTTGTGGAAACTCAATATTTTTCTTCCATAGAATCATGACTCCTCTTTTTTTTTTTTTTTTTTTTTAGTTTTCAAAGATATATTTACCTGGATTCCAAATATCCTTTACTGAAAGTTTAACATTGGTTTCTTGAAGTAAAACCACTTGAGACTTGTCTGTATTTCGTTAATGTCATATGTCTGATCTTTCCCTTGGATTATTTAAATGATTAACATTTATTAATAATAAAGATAAATCCATCAATGTAGTAAATTAGATGTTTAATACCGTTGATGTATTTGAAAAGATAAAACAAGATGTAGTGATATGTTTCAAACTGTTATACATAGTTATGGGGCATAAAATTAAATAACTTAGGCCATGAAAAGACTAAGGTAAGCAATATATATATATATATATATATATATATATATATATATATATAATAATAAAGTTGAAATAATGTCCAATAGATGAATAAATTAAACCTATCAGACTGTCCAACACTATCCCTCCAATCTATAAGCTTAAGTAACAGTGAGAAGACCAAATCCTATCAGTTTGAGCTCTGCAGTAAAATAAATAATAAATTTATGGAGACATTGTAAGTTTGATGAAGGCATAAGTAAAACATAACTATATCCAACAAAGCAAGAAGATGAATAAATATATAAATATGTATTAAATATATAGAGTATACAATAAGTGATTATATTGTGAAAACATTTATTATCACTTAATTTCGCTTTTCCTTTAATTCCAACTGCCTATATACACCACCCTTTCCCTTTAATTTTTAATTTTCCATGAAGAAGATGTTTATATAAAATACTAATTTATA
>NC_056728.1:1559110895-1559243395 GCF_019279795.1 Protopterus annectens | reverse complement strand
TTATGTCATAGTGGACACATAACTAACACCAAAACCATATACAGAAAAAAAAGGAAGAGAATCCAAAAGAAAAAGGAATCAAACCTTCAATGGATCTAAATCATGCATGTATGCAACAGAAATAAGTCTCAACATTACAGATCCACCGTGCAAGACAGTCCAACAGAACTGATCGGCACCAAATGTGCAGAAGTATGCGTAAGCCGACACAAAAACAACATGATCCCTCAAGAGTAAGAGGCACAACAGAACACAAAACACCCTCACAGACAGAGAAAAAATATATATATTGGCCTTAGTGAGAACATTCAAACAGGAGCACAGCCATCATTGAGAAAACTTGCACAGTGTACCATGAGATAAGTACATCAGAATAGATGTTTGTATTACAACTGTGTAAATGAGCAAGTTATCTGAAAGGTGCCAAAATATGATAGTAGAAATGCAGTTTGCGAAAGGGAACATGTTCACAAATATATTGCATAAACCCTTCCCACAACAGCATTTTCACTTACAGAATTAGGCCTGTCATAAAGTAGAGCTTTTCCTTACACATTACAAAATAATTCAAAATTAAATTACAAGAATATTACACAGCTCATAAAAATGTATATGAGAATTAGAAGAATGGTTATACTGATTTCCCCTTACTAATAAGAAAATGAATGGAATGGAAACCCCAAGAGTTATATTACTAGTAGATCTAATCACTACTAGTGATTCAATCACTATATATATATATGTGTGTGTGTGTGTGTGTGTGTGTGTGTGTGTGTGTGTGTGTGTGTGTGTGTGTATATATATATATATATATATATATATATATATATGGGTCTATCTGAGTTCACCGACATTTTAAAATATCGAAAACGGATTAACCGACACGAGAATGTCGAAAGTCACGTCACCGACGCCAGAAGATCGACGAGGCAGAAGACCGACGGAGGAAGACACCGACGCTGAGAAGCTGCGATGGGGAAAGGATATGTAAGTCTGCGGTAGTGACGGACGATAGGGTGCGAGTAAGGTAAGTGTGCGATGCTGGTGTTTAGTAGGGGTAGGGGTGGGGTAAGTGAGTTAGGGTTAGAGCCGGGTTAGGTGAGTGTGCGAGTAAGGTAAGTGTGCGATGTTGGTGTTTTGTAGGGTTAGGGGGTGATAAGTGAGTTAGGGTTAGGGCGCGAGTAAGGTAAGTGTGCGATGTTGGTGTTTTGTAGGGGTAGGGGTGGGATAAGTGAGTTAGGGTTAGGGCGCGGGTTAGGTGAGTGTGCGATAGTGACGGACCTTAGGGTAAGGGTTTGGGTCAGGGTTGTGGATAGTTGTGTATGCATGGGTTAGTGTTTGTTTGTAAGGATTTTGGTGTGCTTGTGTTGTGTGTGTGAGTGTTGGATAGGGGATGTGTTTTGTTTGTTGGTATGTTGTGTCGGGTGTATGCGATGTCGTGTTTGTGAACTGTCGATCTTCTGGCGTCGGTTAAATGAGTTTCGTTGTTTTGGTGTCGGTTAATTCGTTTTCGGTATTTTCAAATGTCGATGAACTCAGATAGATCCATATATATATATATATATATATATATATATATATATACATATATATGGGTCTACTTTGGTCGAAAATGCATTTGGTCGAAAGTCAGTTTCCCCAGCACACTTCACTGAAAGCTCACTTCATTGAAAACTCTTTTACTGAAACTCATTTCATCGAAAGTTATACATGGCCTTTTCTCCACTGTAGTGTGACCCTGGAGTTAGAATATTAAGAACGGGGGGTGCGAGGGTGTAGCCCCCACCTATGTTAAACATTTTAAAATATAGACGTATGCATCTAAATTAAATAAATAACTCTTTCCAAAAGACAACCTATAACTAAACTATGTGGGGGGGGGCTATGCCCCTCCACATCCCCCAATGTGATGGGCTGTGCCCCCTACACCCCCCTTACTTTATATTCTAACTCCAGGATCACACTACACAGGGAAATGGCTATATATAACTTTTGACTAAATGAGTTTTGACCAAATGAATTTTCAGTGAAGTGAGCTTTCAGTCGAGTGTGCTTAGTGAAGTCAGTTTCGACCAAATGTGTTTTCAACCAAAGTAGACCCAAATTTATATACATATATATAGATAGATAAAGACATTTTCAGTAACATATTTAAAGAAAAATATGAAAAGTAAAGTTAACCTGGAGACAATATGAGATATCTGAGTGATATCTAAATGACACAATTGTACAGAAACATCACTCTTGTTGGAATATTAGGACAGCATATTTCAATGAAATGAAAAAACATATATCTTTAATAATTTGTTTGATGTTTAAATACAAGAAGGATGTATGATGAATCAACTAAACATGTAAAAATAAAACCAATCATTGCTTGATTGTAGTTGTTGCATGTCTGCTAGTATTGGTTGGTATATGATCTGTTTTCTGTTTCTTTTTCTTCATGTCAGTCCTTATATTCTTTTCTGAAGTTCTTTTCAGGAAAGGGGATGACCAATCCCTATCTTCAGACATAGGTATAGGGTTGTTATTCTTAGCAAAAACAGAAGCTTCTTCTAAGGTATTAAAAATTCTCACACCATTTGATAAATGTATTTTAATTTTTGCTGGAAAAATAATTTGAGACTTAAAACTATTCAGTCTAAGGGATTTCACAAGAGGCAGGCAACTTTTTCTAAGATCCATTGCTTTTGATAAGTAATCATTATCAAATCTTATTGAGTGTTGTTTATATTTCAACTGTTTTTTTGCCATGTAGTTTTAAGTATCAGTTATCAATAAAAAGCAAACATTTTATAATTATGGATCTTGGAGGTAAAAATGAGGAAGATAAAATAGGCTTACCCATAGCTCTGTGAGCTCTTCCAATACCATAAGAAAAACCTTCTTGGAGATTCAGTATTTTTGGAATCTATTTATTCAAAAAAAAAATGAAATCCTCACACTCAGTTTTTTCAGGAAGACCAAAACTCCTCAGGTTACATCTCCTTTATTTGTTCTCTAAATCATCTATTTTGTTAAAAAGCCATGTATTTTGTTTTAGCAAAAAAATCATTCTGGGATTCTTCTTTTAGGCCGTCATCTATATCACTCAAGGCATTCTCCATATCAGATATTTTTGACTGATGCTGTTAAGACTTCAATTTATTTGAAACAGTTTTTTTTTAGGGTTTCTAAGTTTTCCTGAAATCCATCCCTTTTAAAGGAGAGCTCTTGAAGAGTAGATGTCACTAATTGTATATCCTTCTTTAAAGAAGTGTCAGCATGAGAGTATTTGGAGTTGCTCATTTTCATTCAAATAGTCTCCAATTAAAAGTAACAGGAACATTGTTAAAAAACTTTATAAAAATCAGAAGTTGAAAACACTGAACTATTATTAATAACAATGAAATATAACATCTTAATAAAAATAAAAAATGTTTCAGTTTTTAAACCTAATACTGCAGAGCTCAAAATGTTGCTGTCTTCAGTTAGCCATCTTGGCTCCAACCTCTCCAACATGTCATATAATTTTGATCAGCTGATAAAATCATTCAAGTATCTTCCATTCCTTACATGCTGCATGAAATATTAAATGTATCTATGTTCCATTTTAAAAGATAAAACATCATTCAGTTTCTCTCCTACAATTACATAGATGTTATGTAAATACTGCATTTTTGCATTTAAGACAAAAAAACCTGTAAATAGAGATTATACTGATTCCATGGTAAAGTAAACAGTAAAACATCTCCATTTATATCTTTATGTACATCAATAATTAGTAAAGGCTTAATGTAATAAAATTCAATACAACTGACATGTAAGTCACATTGCTAAGGGACCAGTATAATAAAATGACTGTTCCAGTATAATAGAATTTCTTCATTTAATAATGAATATCTTTAATTTGCATTATTTGTTGTTCTAAATTTGTTTGGTGCAATAAACAAGTATTTTCAGATCTACCTTTAAAGTAATTTTGAACTGTCCATAATTTCAAATATGAATGTATTCCATGAATATTTTTGCATAAAACTCATTCAATGGATTTTTAATCTTCTTAATTCAGAAAAAAAGACAAAAAAGCAACTTTCCCTTCTATAGGCTACAATATGCTGAAATAATTTTATTCCGTGGCCTGAAATTAATATTAGATACACATACAAAGAAAAGACAACTCACTGAAAAACAGAAAAATAAGTGATAAAATATAATATGCCTCAGAAGACTGCAGTCCAGTCATGGTAGGATATTCTCATCTTTTGACAAGGATCACAGGTTAAGTTATTCCACAAAATATAAGCTAATCAGCAGTTTTATTGCGTGAATGGAAAAAATGGCTTGCCTTCCAAGCAACCTTTTATTTTGTCAGACTTATGTATAGATTAAGTGAATTATCTTTTCCTAGAGTTGTTTCCAAATCTGATCAAATGCTTTTCTTTGCTGGATAATGCCCACAGGCAAATGAACAGAGATGAGTCAAGCCAGTCCTTTTGTATGTATTCTCTTATATTCCATTGCAACATAGTTTAAAAGTCCTTATATTTTTCAAATGTGTCCAAAATAGTATGGCCACATTCTTTTTGCTCTCTCTTTCCAAACCTTTCACTAAATTTCATCTGGAGAAAAGATTCAGCAATGCTGCTGCATCTGTATGTTTTTAAACTGTGACAGTTCTGCTTCAAACAATTTTTTAAGTAATAAATACTCAGAGTTCTTCTACAGCAATCATTTAATGTCTAAATTCTGAATTTCAGCAACTTGTTGCATTGCTTTTGCTTTCATTTTGTATGGGTGGTATTCATAGTCATTGACTGAATGTCTTACTGGTATCTGGTCTGCCCATGAATGCGCCTAGCTAGGTGACAGTTCATAGATACCACTTATGTTACTGTGCGACTGCCATGAATAAATGTAAGCAAATTAACTTTAATGAGATGTAAATGAAAAATCATGTAAAGTGGCATATGCTAATAACATGTTCTTTCTCCTATTTGTGATTCAGTCAAATTTTCAAATGTTCATGCCATATACAAATCCATTGCAAAAATCAAGCTGCACTTATTATAGCTACTTTGCAATTTGTGTAGATGCTTGCTGACAAAAGTCTCACATAATCATCAGCTGCACAACACCTGCCATCCTCAGAAAATGTTATGTGACACAACCCTCGAAATGATATACATATGTACAGTCCATCCAAGTAAAGTTGTGCTGCATAAATACACTCGCAATAGTGCAGAAAACTTGTTCACACATCCATCCTTTCATCAGCCCTTACCACATCCTTGTGATCATAATACTGTCAGCGACACTCAGGAATCTCCCAGTAAAGGCACAAAACATCCTTGCAACTTCAGTACTTCAGATTATAATCACTACGTTTCTACCATGTCTGCACAATCACTAAAAGATACCAAAGCATATTTTTCCTAGTGGTCAGTAATCAGTTCCACTGCTGCTCTAATGATTTCCCATTTACAAATGAAGCTTATTCACCAAAGTCATTGTAATATGCTCATCATATGAATAAAATAAACATTTCTTCAAGTGAACTCAATAATCTTACCTCATTTTGATCTGTTTCATAAAAATTTTCCATATTTCTGTTATTTTACTTACTTTACAAAGTCCGCAATTTCTGAAATAATTTGCCACATAACTCCAGTTATCACAAGTTAATATGGGTTTCATTAAACCCAGCCTTGTAAGTTCAGGGTTTTGTATGCGAATGAGGCCCTTTTATGTATATCTCTTTGAATCATAGTAATATGTCAATGTGTAAACACCTTATCCATGTGATAGGTGTCCCCTTAACACTTATCCTCAAGTACTTTATGCTTTTGTCTTAAGTAAGTGTGTTTATCAATATGTCTGTGTGTTCCTGTAGTCAGCATGAATAATATCCACTGGCTACATTTGTATGTCCACATAGTGCCGCTCTTTGTGGATTACCACTATGCTCAGCCAAAACCCAGTATTGTGAATATCACCCTATATATGTTATCTTTATGTACAAGCAGATTAGTGACGGGAGTCTCCATCTGAGAAAGATTGGAACATAGAGCGTTATAACTGTCTCTCTGATCGTAACATAGAGCACTGTAACTGTCTTTCTGATCGTAACATAGAGCGTTATAACTGTCTCTCTGATCATAACCATGTTATTAGGTGTTGAAGACATGGATGCCAGGAAATTTACCTCAAGAGGGAAGAAACTGTGCTCTTTTATTAAATCCCAAAAAATGGCACAAATGCATGTAGGAAGAATAACTATAAAGCCTGCTGTCAGTAAAATGCTGGACATCCAGTGGATTAGTGGGATGAATGTATTGTTCTAACTACCCTGTATTACATCAAATCAAATCTGTGCATACGGGTAGGTATGGGGAATAATTGCTTTTCCCAATAAAATATAACTTTGAATTGCTGCTAAATAGTCATGGAAGCCAGTAACTTGCCAGTCATGTGGTCTGCTTTCAAAAGGGTTTACTGATATGGACAAGCTACAGCAGATGAGACAAAAGTGAATTCTTTACAATGTCTAGGAAAATGCTGTAACTGCTGTAGCTCACATCACAAATCACTGCTTATATTAGACTCTTTAACAGTTGTTTGAATTTGCTGTTATTCCAGCTTAAATGTGTTTTATTTGGCTGCCTTATCTGTCTGTGAGGAATTTTACAAGATTCAGTTTTGCAACTTATTCCTTTCAGGTACAGTGTAAACATTTGCTAATACTTTCTATGGTAGGAAACGTTATGCTTCCTTTCATAAAATAGCTATACATTACACAGAGAGTTATAGATGAAGGGCACCAAACAAATGAATATTGCATTTTAAAACTGTACACATTATTTAATAAAGAAAAATATATAAGCATTGAGGGTGTCCTTCTGGGATGCAGCCTAATTGTCTGTTATTAAGCTCCTTAGGGACATCTGTGGAAGAGTGAATACAATGACCCATCCTAGATGCAGACATGAAAATGTGACAGATCTAATTAAAAGACATCAAGCATATATTCATCTCCTACCTGTCATTGCTGCAGGTAGCATTTGAACTTGCATACAGATATGAACACCTTCAATATATGTGGAAATGCCCTAATTATTTTATTAATCTGTAAGCATTTCCCTTCCACAGTGGTGCCAAAGCTCAAGCGAACCAGTAACTCATTATTAATGGTTTCAGAGCTGGTCACACATGATGTATTCATGTGTTTGCTGACAACTTGATCTCAAAATACTACACAGATCAGGATTTATGCATTAAACATGTTAGTTTAATATCAGAAATAAGCTATAATTACATTTGTATATAAAAATGAATGTGACAGACACATTTTGGTCAGAACAAATAAAGTGAAATTGTTTTCAACATAGCATTATTTGCACTTATGGCATAATATCTGAAAACTATTAAGCATAGAGTGCATTTTTTTTTGTTGCAAATACACTGTAAATATGGGGCAGTATGCATATATATCTGCAAAGTCATTATACACAGATTAAAAGCATAACTGATAGAGTCAGTTATTGCTTTAAAGTACTTCATAGCTCAGTGCTAATATGTCTGTTTCTTAAGTATTGGGATGCAGGCATGAACCCAGGCACCCTGATGAAACACTACTCTTTGTCAGTAATGAAACAGATAGCTGTTAATGTTGGTTGTTTTACAGAAACAAAATAATATACTTTTAAAGTAATAGTAGTAAACTTGCCTAGCTTGGCTTTATATGACAGCTGCAGCCCTTCTTGAATTAATTTAAAGAAATGGTTAAATTGGCAGCCTAGAGTCAAAACTGCAACTGTTGTCACATATATAAGGCTACATCTGGAGACAGACCGAGGTTCTTAGTGGTCCTGATGATGATGTTGCAGGCTTCACAGCATAACCGCCCCCTACAACAGTCCAGACAATGTTTTTTTCTGTGACATCATTTAGCTCCTGTTCTGCCATCCACTACCTCTATTCCAGGAAGAAAGTGAACATGGGAGGGTCTCAGCAGGATGCTTGTCTATGTATGGATCTCAGCATTTTTCTTCCACCTTGGATCCTTCCCCTGCAAAGTCAGGACGTAAGGCTAAGTGGAAAGGTAAGCATTTAAACTGTCCTGCAGAGTCTTCCTCAGTGGACATGGATGATGACCAGGAGGAATCTTAATCTCTCTCTTACCACCTAATGATTTTGGTACTCAATAGGTTTAAAGCAAAATGGTTCTTGAGCACTCTATCTGAGTATCAGCCCAACTTTGTTGAGGCCTTCTAGTCTCCCAGATCACCTTCTTAGGTGGATCTACTAGATAAAGAAATAGTTTAGCTGGTGATACAAAATACTTGAAAAAAAACAAACATGGTACCTCTTATTCAGAAAGGGCTAGACAAGATCCTCCAAGACCGTCCAAGCTGATCACAGAGCTCAGTTGTGGGCTACATAATTGTACTGGCTGCTCTCAAAAAGGCCCCTGAGCTAAATCCAAGGCTGCCCTCCTCCCAAATAAGGACTTCAGAGCTCTGGACCGATGGAAGAAGCATGATGTTTCATCCTCCACTTTGTCTTCACAGTCATGAAGCTACATGAGTCACACTTTAAGGTTCCAGGGGGAGCAGATTGATGAATAACTTCATACTTGGGAGGGGATTCCAGACCTGGAGCTTAAGGCAATATTACAGTCCCAAATGGCAGTCTTAGGATGTGTAACTAACCAGTCTGTAAGCTTTGCCAGCAACAGAATGGATGCTTCAGTTGGGTGAAAGGCACATATCAAATATTAATTATTCTGTATGACTATGCCTCACTGAGTTATCTAAAAACACCAAGACCAAATTCATGAAAACCACATTTGAGTGAATCTTCCTTCACAGATGTATTTAAAAGCCAAAATACAAAAAGAGAAGACCGATGGCAATATGGTATTGAATGCTAGGGGAAGATGACAGGTTTCTCATGTACATTCTCCTGAATGCAGCAGAGTTTACGAAAACAACTGTTTCAGTTCTCCTGATGAAGTAACGCAGGAGGCACTGACAAGTATTACAGGAAACATTTTAACTTCCAAAACAGCCTTTTTTTCAGAGATGTTTTTCAACAGAGCAATCATATGCACCGCGGCCTCTCTTCTGGAAAACAACAGTCTGCTTCTTGAGCCTGTGCTTTACTGCTCCAGTCCTGAAGCGGTTGGTCTCATTTATCTCACCACCTGTCAATAATGTAGTCCATCATATAAACATGTGTTCAGGGACAGAGTAATTAGTGCCTAGTCCACTGCATTCCATTCCTGACCAACCCAAAGCTGCAGTCTCCACCCCTCACAGATGTCTCATCCTAACAAAAAGCTGTGGTTAAGAAATATGCCTTTGGGTCATCAAAAAGGGACATCAAACAAATCATACCACACCAGAAAGGGTAGGGCTTTTACTCAAGTTTCTTTTTTTTATACCAAACAAGACTAAACCAAAATATTTCCATAAGCCATTTTGCTTTGTTATGGTGCAGTCTATCCTTCCTTGTCTGTCTGAAAGAGACTGCATGTAGTCTCTGAATCTACAGGATGCATATGTGTGCATAATAAAGACTGCCAAGGAGTCTATAAATTTCCTTAACATCTGGATAGGGTTCAGTCATTTTTAGTTCAAAGCAGTCATAAATGTGTTCAACAAAGGCACATCGGTATTTGTAGTACCTGTTAGGCTATTATGTTTCAGGGTTGTTCTTCTGTCTTGATGATTGGCTCCTAGCAGTCCCAAATTAGGGCAACTGATCATATCATAAGATTATCTTCTTAGGCTTTTTTTTTTAATTTTTAAATTCTATGAATAATAATGAACTTGTCAAAATTACAACTCATGTCCACAAAGTTGATCTCTGTCATAGGCTATGCTCTTATCACACTGACTTGTGCATGTTTCTGTTTGGAAAAGATTATATAATATAAGTTAGCTGCCTTTAGAATCTGTACAGCAATATTGTCCCTTCAGCTCTATGTCTTCAAATGGTGGGACAGTATGACATCCACAGTTGTGATGGTGAAAGGTTCATCATTGGACCCTAAAAGTTCAGTAAGATCAGTTAGTTGACAGAGAGCCTGGATCTGCAGTGGTAGTTGTCACCATTTCTACCTTCCTTCCTTTTGCCTTTGACCTGAAGGACACCTTCTTTGATAAGGGCTAACTACATATTCTTTGGAGTTGTGCAATGTCTTTGTGAGCTTCAGAGGTCTGCAGAGGAGTCCTTAAGTGAGAAGAATTATTGATAAAGGGTTTAGTACAATATACCATAGAAACATTTTACTTCATTTTATTTTCTTTCTTTCTTTGTTTGCTTGCACTTGTTTTCTAAGAAATTCTATTTGGGCATTAGAACCCTTTTGCAGTGGTGGCCCAGTGAGAAAAGCTCCATTAGTAGTTTATAATATATATATATATATATATATATATATATATATATATATATATATATATATATGTGTGTGTGTGTGTGTGTGTGTGTGTGTGTGTGTATATATATATATATATATATATATATATGGGTCCTCTTCAGTAGATCGAACGTTTATAAGTTTGAACCACATATGGCCGAGACCATATGTTCGAATTTGTAAAAATCCGATTTGACTGAATGGAGATCTCTGTACAGAGCGGAAAGGGAAGATTTCCCATTTCCGCAATGTAGTGCAATCTCGGAGTTGGTATATTTAAGTAAGGGGGATGTGGGGGTGCATGGGGGCATAGCCCCCCTGCTATAGATGTTTAGTTTTGTGTTTTTTTGGTTTTATGTGGTTTTACGTCAGTGTTCGAACTTTTACAAGTTCGACCATATGGTCTTGGCCATATGTGGTTCGAACTAGTAAATGTTTGATCTACTGAAGTAGATATATATATATATATATATATATATATATATATATATATATATATACACACACATGTGTATGTATAAGCAGACCAAGCAATGTAGTCAAACTGAAAGCATAATAAATGAACCTTAGATGCATTTTAATATGTTGTAGGTGTGATACATTGGTACAATGCAATGGATTATAGTATGCATGAAACTGCAAAATAATGTGATACATTATTTAAAGTATTAAATTAAAGAGAGTGAGACAGTGCAGCACTAGGAGATGATCAGATATTGACGATCTGAAAGGAATACACTCAAGAAGAATAGCTGAATAGTAACAGTCAGTTGTAGTTGAGAAGTAGTTTAGCTGTGAAACAAGTTAGTTGAAGATTTAATACAGGAAATCTGTAAGTTTACCAAATTGTAGTGAGCAGTAAAGTTAGTCAGTAGTAAAATCATAGTTCGGAGAAACAAGAGGTGAAAAATGAAGGTGTCAAGCAAGTCCTGCATCTTTTTCTCTGACAGGTGATGGAGATGAAACTGTCAGTGCTAATATATCATTTTGATATGTTTGAAAATTTTGTTTACAATTTATCAAAGATAAATTTTCATTTGTTCAGGTCTTATGCCATTAATATTTTTAGTTTTCACAGGTGCAGAAATGTTAACTCCATTAGTACAGAACCTAGTGATGTGCCCCCTTTCTCACTCATAAAGTATATGAGTGAACCTTTTTGTTTGCTAATAGCAGTTTTTTGCAAATTTTCTGAAAACTAAAAGATGACAGATGTCATTTTCTTTTATAACTGTACACAGAGAGCAGATGCTTCAAGCTAGCAGGTGTGCCTGGCCCCTGCAAAACATGTTTTAAATATGTATCAGTGATTTTTGAAGTTTGCTGTTACTTGTGTTCAGTATTTTTGGAACAACTCAAAAAACCCTATAGATACTAACAGTTTGCCAACTGACAATCTCAATACAAAAACATTAGGACCAAACTATGACTCAACCACCAGCTTGAACTGCTCCATACTTCACCTGCTTCTTTCACTAGTTAATTCCATACCCTACTGCCCCCAGTGGACAAAAGGTTACCCCAACCACATGTACTTACATGAAGTAAAGCCAACAAATGCCAGCAATTTCTGTTGTTAAGATTATGGTAAGAAAAAAAACTGATAACCAGAGTAGCCAAAAGGTGCTTCATTCATACTGCATTTATACATTAATACAAATTAACCTGTACCTTACAGAATGCAGAGGCAGTAATTTTATTCTTTCATTATACAATTACTCACATTTTTGTTCTTCTGAGATTCCCATTCTCATCTCTTGAACTTCTGATAAAGAGCTCACAGTATATCACCATGGAGCGTCCCAATTGGTCATAGAAGACCACAACATTTATCAAAACGAAGTCACAGAATCTCATATTAGAGAGTCATATGTTAGTACTAATCTGTTCACCTCTGTGAACCATTTTAAGCCTAGCCAAGCTTCCTAACCTGAAGATGAGAATCAAACTCTGTACCTTGTGTCCATTAGGTAAGCAATTTAACCATTATGCCAACCCCCAACCATTGTGAAACCTCATATAAGAGTCAGACCTCATAGTCCTTATATTAAAGACTTCACTTTTTTAAGTACCATGAGAGAAATGATGAATCTGAAATGTATATTTGAATGAATACACTGGTGGGACAGAAGGGACCTTGTGAAAATAAGTGATGTTTAAGGGAGAAGAAGCATACAAATTATATTAAATAGTCAGCACAGAATAAGGTCAAACTGCAACAGACCAGAAGGCTGTACTAGTATGTTCTGGCTTCATAATGAACATCATGTTTAGCAGCAGTCCTGTTTTTCCATTTACAATCACTCAATCAAGCAACATTCAATCAGGCTGTACCTGTAAAGCCGGGCTCATATTCAGTGCTGTGCAGTTGGGCTACGCCAGAAATGTAAAGGCACCCTGGAAGTGAACTGGTTTATTCCAAACATAACAGATGTAATGGTGCAGGAATTGCAAACAAACAATGAAGACATGTTGAGTGATGGTTATTTGCATATGCATAGAGCCATGGTGAATGTAGCAGATCCAGGGATGTAATTGTTCCACTGTACCCATCACTCATTAGGCCCATCACTGAGTATAATGCCCATTTCTCTACCTGTCCAATCATTTGTCACAACTGGAACAACTCCAATGGTTTCTTACTAAAAAAATCAAGGGTTTAATTCATAAATCCTATGCAGACCATATCAAACCCTTGCCCCTGTACTCAGTAGGTTTCTGAGAGGCAACCTGTGACTTGTGTGTAGAACTTCAACAGACTCTGCTCTGTCATACCCATTGCACATTTACAAGTCCAGTGGTATCATAAACACCCATTCAAAGGATTCCAATATATTTTGCAAAATAAATAGAATGTGTTGGAGGGACAGGTTTGTATCATAGAGAAAACTGCTCTTTGGAACTATCTTCCCCCTCACATAAAGTAGAGTACTTTTCTTACAATATTCAAATATAATTTGGACAAGTGGATGGATAACCATAAATTCACCCTCCCAGTTTAGCACCCCTGTCCCTCATAAATAGGGGAAACGTAAATTTCCCAACATTATCTTTGTTTGACTCAAGTTTGGTTTATTTGTATACAAACTATATGGGCTAAAACTACCTGGAAATATAAGGCTAGGTTTATTAAGATACTCACAGATCAATAGCCTAGTAAGTACCTATGAATCTATAAAGGCCCTCAAATACCTTATACAAAGGCACTAGGACACCTGCATGATGTAATACATTTTATTGGCCCAACATAGGGTTTGCAATAAACGTACGTTAGTCCAATACAAGGCTTTGCATCACCAGTGCTCTAGCGTCTTTGTGTTTTCTATTAGTGGAGCAACATGGCATTTCTTATTTTTTTTCTTCTTCAAATACCTTAAAGACATTAGTTATGTTCAGGAGGAAACCCCTGAAATTACGGACTCATTTGATTATCTATATATGGTTAAGCAAGAGGCAGCTGAGACTGGCTCTCTGTGGGATTTCTACTGAAATAATAGTTTAATGAGCATTTGTTTACTTTATACCAATCCTATTATTTTAAGGCCTGTGTGATACAGGATGTCTTTATTGTCTTTGTCAACCCTCACTTATACAAATTAAGGTCACTCAGTTCATTCCACTATTTTTGCTTGAGGTCATATATATATATATATATATATATATATATATATATATATATATATATATATATATATATATATATATATATATATATATATATATATATATATATATACAAGCTTGATAGCCTTGTGTCATGCTTTTACCGTATTTAATTTCATACACCAGAAATGTACTTTAGGAGTAGTACAATTAAATCCTTGTGCTCTAAACATATCATCTGCTATAATCTAGTCATTTCACCTTCTAATTTGATGCCTCAGAGTACTAGATTTCTAAACAGTAGAAATGAAATCCTAAGCTAGTTTTAGTTTGTGACCAGTCATTCACTTAACCTTGCTCTAGGCAATTCATTCTGACACTGTCTGATCACTAGAAGTTTCCTTCATTATAATGAGCACATCTTGAGGCCCTCTGAGAAAAAAAAATCACACTGTTTGCTGGACAGTGAATAAAAAATAAAACAAAGTACAACTGTAAATATAACCAGACTTCTTCATCTCACACAGTTTGCTTTGATTTCTTTTTCATCTGTTTATCAAAAATAATTCAAGAGTTAAAATTATTATGTTTGGAGCCAGGGGTTATTATCATCACTTTTATTATTTTTGCTTTTGTCTGCAAGTAAGAAATCCAGAGTTATTACAGAGACAGATTTCTTAGAAAAACTTTGTGCCCAGCTCTAGCTACATCAAACACAGAGACACGTATCAGAACAAATGTCTACTAAGAGCCACAAAACTAAATATACATCATCTTACATGCCTTGATATTTTTGTAATGTTTTCTGAATAGCTTGTTTAGAAAATATGGGTTTTGGGTCAGCTAAACGTCAGAAGTGTATCCAGCATTAATAGATGCCTAGAGAGCCATCAAGGATACTGAAGTAGCTGCCCATGTAGGCCCCACGTCCTTTCTGATGGCAGACGAAGAAGCCTAAGGGATAACCTGGCACAGTATTACCACCAGAAAGACTCCCGTGCCTTGTTTATCTTTTTGTTATCATGCTTGTTGACCAGCTATGTATGCTAGTCCTCAAAAGGCATTCATCAGCCATCACCTGGACTATAAAGTGTCTCCTATTGTCCATACCTGGTCTACATTATGAATCTACCACTTATAAACCCCATCTTCACTTATTCACCTTCCATTTCAGATCCACATTATCCTATTTCTATTTTGTTATTGACTGCTGTCATAAACAGCCTCATTTTCACAAATTTTTCATTACGGTTACAATTATACAGCAAACTAATTTATGTAAAGCTTCAATACAATTGTTTCCAGCACACGCATACACAGCTAAACACTCACATGTGCACACATACACATATCTTGCACAATGACATCCTTGTCCTGAACAAGTCTTCTCAAGTGCATTTAGGACTTCACATACAGAGTTGCTAGCGATAACTCTGTTGTACTGACACACCTGACTACTACTCTCTAGCTTTGGTTGTGAGCCAAGCCATCTCCTTTACCTTTTATTACTCTTCTGCAAACTCCGGAATGGATAACAGGTACACGTTTTGTCTTCTTGCTATTATTACTATTATTATTGATATTATTGTTCCTGAGTAAACAGGACTATCATTATTTTTCCTGAATAGGAATGTTTAAACCCCCTCGCATTATTCTGGTAAAGCATTTAGAAAATGCATGTTTCTAAAATGGTAAAGTACAATACAAACATCTGGCTTAGCAACACTCTACAGTACTGTAAATAATCATTTCTGATAATCATTTCAGCAGTACTTACAATTCATTTTCCAATGCGCACTCTTCCCTTCAGCAGTTTAGCCTCTGAGAGAACCTCACTGGCTGCCCTTGACAGTATCGTTGAGTTCCTGCTGGGCTTTGAACAGTGACCAGGTAAGCCTACTGTGGGTGTCTATATCTACACATGCTATAGGACTAACATGCTGTTCATTTGAATGTGTGGAATAAATTCAATCATCTTATGTCAAACGCCTGGTCTGCTATCCTCTTTAAATGGAAAACTGTTCAGTCATTTACCTCTGGAAATGCTCAAGGTCATCTATTTTTCCTCTGTCTGGTCAGACACTAATTGTGGACAATGTGTTTCACTATCCATTATCCTGCCAAGATCTGGGTCAGACTGCTAGACAGCCATTGCTTCCCTTGTGCTGTCTTGCTCCTCCAGTGGTTCCCAGAATTCCATTATCTACAAATCATCTCACTGTTGAATACTTCTTAAGTGATCTGTATGCCTTCAACATGTTGAGTGCCTCATATCAGTAGTGCACATTAAAAGCCCACTCCTGGACAAAATTTGGCCTAGTTGCCATTTGTC
Source organism: Protopterus annectens (assembly GCF_019279795.1). Taxonomy (NCBI): domain Eukaryota; kingdom Metazoa; phylum Chordata; order Ceratodontiformes; family Protopteridae; genus Protopterus; species Protopterus annectens. The sequence goes on along the minus strand of NC_056728.1, from coordinate 1,559,227,055 downwards.
CTTGGCTAACAGTTGTACTATGTGAAAGCATCTTAGCTTCCTCATATTCATGGTGAAATTCCATGCAGGACACTTTTCTAGATGCACATGGTGTTACTAAGTCCAATACGGAGTGAGATTTACTGACAAAGAATAAAGACATTGTTAATAAATCAGTTAATTCATACATGGCACTGGGGTAGGAAAAGAGAGAATTATCAATTGCCTGTAGCAGACCTTATTATCAAGGAATATAGCATTCATTACCTTCTTGTATATTTGAACAAAATGTTCAGCTAGGTCTTTGAAGACTGGGTGATTCAGGGCAGATATGAAATTATGTATTGCTACTTTTGCTTTATAAATGTTTTGACTTTTTCTGACAGAAACAAAGGACTACAGTAACTAACAATTTATTCAGCCTAACCATTTCTTACATTGTCCTCAGTAGTGATATCATCTCTCCAAACTTACTGACTCCTTATAAATTGATTCAGGCCATTTTGATTGTGCACACACTGCAGCCATGCACAGTGAAGCCATGAAGATAACCCAAGTCAATATGAATGCCTCTCTGTAATGCAGAAGACATTTTGCGGGAACATTGGTTTTGTGGGTTATGCATTTTCAGCCATTTAACATACAACACAGCTTTTGGCTGCATCTTCAGTTTACTTTGTCAGTGCCAAGCCCTGTACAAAGCTTTGGGCCTGAGACTTTATTTTTACTACCTCAGCTGCCCATTATGTAACATATTCAGCACTTTGGAGCATATCGTAGCTCAAACTTTAACTTTCGAGTCACAATGTAAAGTTACTTGGTGTATGTATAGATGTTCATTCATAGCAGTAAATGCAGGATATGACAAGTTCCAGTTTTAAGTCACCATTTCGTACCTTATTTTGTGTACCTGTAACAGTGCTGGACCATTATTAGCTTTTTTATAACAGCATTTATCATAAGTAATTGTGCAGTGACTGATGGGCCATGCATATCCTCTGTACCCATGCTTATTGCTTCATCATATGTCACTTGCCACATTTTTAATAAACCACATACTTATGGATGGTAATATCTCTCTTATCTGAAATGAGACCTTTGTAATCCCATTGTACCATGGCTGATGTTCAAATGAACTTAAAATCCATTGTCCCATTTTCATATTTAACTCACCCAAAAAGTGTTGGAAAGGGTAGTCTTTGAACAAATAGCCAAATACACATCCATACATAGTCAATGCTCCTCTTTCCTTCTATTAGAGGCTTTTGGGAAAGATGTAAGCCAAGAAAATTTTGCACAGCACTTTTTCTTAACTGAACCATATGCCACTGCTAATCAGAAGAAGAAAAAAATTGCACATTGGATAAACATTAATTCGATTTAGACTCATTCTTGAGATATATGTGTCTGACATTTAGGTGACTGCCAGCATATTCTATGGCAGAAACTGTTTTCTTATTATCCTCTTCTACTACTAGTACCTGCGTAACTTGTGGCATCTTCCAAATCCTGATTCCTCAGATAAGCCCTCTCCATTCTCAGTTTCTCCCATTTTTGTTCTCAGAGGCTTGGAGGTTACCATTTATACAGATAAGTAAGGCATGTTGAAAAATGAGGCCTATGATGGCCATCAGGAATCATCTTAATTCACAAGTAGTTGGCCAAGATCTCTATAACCCATGTAGACAGAGGAGATGAATGCCAGATAGTAATTTCTAGATCCCGAGCCCATGTAGACAGAGGAGATGAATGTCTGATAGTAATTTCTAGAACCCTAGCCCATGTAGACAGACCAGATGAATGTCTGGTAACAATTCCTAGATCCCTAGCCCATGTACACAGAGGACATGAATGCTTGGTAGTCATTTCTAGATCCTTAACTCATGTAGACAGACCAGATGAATGCCTGGTAGCAATTTCTTGATCCCTAGCCCATGTAGACAGACCAGATGAATGTCTGGTAGCAACTCCTAGATCCCTAGCCCATGTACACAGAGGACATGAATGCCTGGTAGTCATTTCTAGATCCTTAACTCATGTAGACAGACCAGATGAATGCCTGGTAGCAATTTCTTGATCCCTAGCCCATGTAGACAGACCAGATGAATGTCTGGTAGCAATTCCTAGATCCCTAGCCCATATACACAGAGGACATGAATGCCTGGTAGTCATTTCTAGATCCTTAACTCATGTAGACAGACTAGATGAATGTCTTGTAGCAATTTCTTGATCCCTAGCCCATGTAGACAGACCAGATGAATGTCTGGTAGCAATTCCTAGATCCCTAGCCCATGTACACAGAGGACATGAATGCCTGGTAGTCATTTCTAGAGCCTTAACTCATGTAGACAGACCAGATGAATGTCTTGTAGCAATTTCTTGATCCCTAGCCCATGTAGACAGACCAGATGAATGTCTGGTAGCAATTCCTAGATCCCTAGCCCATGTACACAGAGGACATGAATGCCTGGTAGTCATTTCTAGATCCTTAACTCATGTAGACAGACCAGATGAATGTCTGGTAGCAATTTCTTGATCCCTAGCCCATGTACACAGATGAGATGAATGGTAGCAATTTCTCGGCAATCTTGAAAGGCAGTACAACTAATACACTGCTTGCAACATTTGTGTTTAGAATATTAATTTATTCTTCTGGTCTGTTTACAGATCTGGCTCAAAATGGTATATTTTATTCACAACAGGGCACAAGCCAAAACTGAATATCCTTTTTGCAAAAATATGGAAACAGATTATCTGTAAAAAAGAATAATGCGATGATACTCAGAGTATAATTAAATGAACAAAAATGTATAGCATATGTAGTAGTTTTAAAAAATATAATGTCAGTTAGTAAAGGAATAGTGATTTGTTACCAATTCAGTGATACATTTTGTTTTAAGAGGCTCCACGATCCCTTATTTTACCCGTTCCCCTAATGACGTCATTATTTTTCCATACAACAGAATTTAACCATTTCGAATATGGGCATGAGTTGAGCATAACTCAAGAGCAGACTCCAAGCCACTGTCAGACGACCCTTCAAAAGCAAGACTTCTACAAGCCTTCCCATGAGTGAGATGAATACATCTTCAGCACTTAATGTTTCCTTCACTGCTGGGTCATCTCGTGCCACAGCTCTTAATCAAGCTCATGACACCTGCAGCACAGATAACTTTTTTCTCTGCTCCAGAAGGCTGGTCCTTCCACAGTCACACTTGTTCCAACCAGATCATGAACAGAAGTAACCCAGCACTCTCTCTTCAAAGTAAAAGACATCAAATTGATTTGTCACTTGTTTTGGCACCAACATGTGTAATTAGCTTAGACTGTATATTATTGACATGTGTGTATTTCTCAGTGACTAATTTAATGTCACTGTCTTGCCAAGCAGAGGAGAAGTAATCATGGAGGGTTTACTTAGGACTTTTTGAAGTTCACTATACCATATCGGATTCCTGAATTTCACTATACTGTACAAACTTCTTGAACCAAAACAATGAACTCTAAATCACTGTAAAGGCGCTGTAATGTCAATGAATCAGTCTGAGCCTGTAAACTGCTGCTGTCTTTGTTATCTTTGATGTATAATTTATCTGTATTTTATATGATTCAGCCACAGTACATTGGCTTCATTGCTATAACTCTGCAGTACTATGTTCCACTGCAGACATTTTTTGGAGATTCCTGTTTTAAAGTGTGTTGGCAATAATGCCAGTGATATGCTTGCTTGCTTCCTATACTAAATTAAGTGGATGCTAGAACTTTTCTTCATCCACCATGTCAGTAAATGACCTTTCCCCAATAAGATTAAAATGTTGCGACAGAATGTCAGTGGTTCACTTAATGAAACATTTTGGTAGAGGTTGCTTTCCAAGCAATGATGTATAACATGGAAGGGACAAATTAGATAATAAACCTGACAAGCATTAAAACATGCATCTTTTCTTATTTATTCTAGATCATCCAAGATAGGATATCTTCACACATACAGAGAAATAAGTTAATGTGGAACGTACTGCCGGGTGGCCTGTATACACTACCACAATATTCAACACATTTAGCAGATTTTCCATTTTATTACTTAAGGCTGGGTAAGTGTTTTATGTTGTTATTTCCATCTTCTCCTTTCAGTGATTATTATCAGTTTCATTTGCATTTTTTTTATCAGCATGTCTGTTCTACATAAAAATCAGTATCGGCGTTAAGCAGGACTTCTACTGAAAAACAGATGCTTTACATGGCTTCCTGAAGTAAACTCTGTTCTTTTCTTCTGCCATTCTTACAACTTGCATAAGAATGTCATGCCTGTTGTTAGAACACTAGGAACTTACCACAAACCCTTATCTTTTATAAATAATCATCACAAAGTTCACTAGACTAAGAGTATAAGTCTGCAAATCATATTTTGTGCATATATTCAGGATCATTTTCTTTACTGCATTACCATAAAGGATCTATAAGTCCATAAGTAATGCACTATGAAATTAAGATTAAGTTATTAAAATCATCGTTGAAAGAAATATGTGGTCAACAATAATGAAACAAAAAGAGAGATAATATTATTTTAAGCTTTCATTTCAAGTGTGGTATTTCCAAGTGCTCTGAATTAATGATATTTTCTGATTAATGACAGAAATGATGGAAATTATTATTCTGAAATGCATTTAAAAAGCAGAGCTACATACAAAGTATGGTGACCTAAGAGGGACATAAAGTATTGTATTCCAAAATACTGCAATGTTATTCTTTTATAATACATTATCTGTACTTTATTGAGAGTTGCTGTGACTATTTTCTTTTGTTTTAGCCCCTTACTTACCAGGAAAAAAATACACATATAAATAACTGATTTTTGAAAATGGGATAAAACTAAATGCTAAAAAATGCAATTATTGTTGCATTTGACAAATAAACCCTTCCAGCTTATAGCAATGACGATTTTGTGAACGGCCTTGGAACATGGGTACATAACTCCATTTCCTATGTTCATCATGCTGCAGCAGAGGTCAGGAAATCCTTATATCTGGCACTGCTGATCACAAAGGAAAGTTTCACTATATCCAATAAGTTCTTACCTCTCCATATCCTGCAGTGATGAGGCCCATTATTGAATGCAGTGCCCCCTTTGTGATGTAGCTTATTAAACATATCAAGTAGTTGGAGTAACCCCAAGGTTCTTGACAAAAAAATCATAGGCCTAAAGGACCTGAGCTGCCAAGTAAGGCTAAAGGCCCTGTTCCTGTATTCAGTGTCCTACAGACTCTTATGAGGTGATCTGTGCATTGTCTTCAGGGCTGATAGAGATCCAGCCGTCCAAAACATTGTATTTCTCCAAAAATTAAACAGTCCAGTGAACAATAAAATAATATTTCTGATCCTGCTTCAGCAAATTAAGAAATTTTGGTGGAGAGAAAGATTTGCAAACAAGAACATCTTCTTCTCTGGAACACATTTCCTCTCCAGATAAAGCAATGTGAAACACTGTCTTCCTTTAAGAAAGAATTTATTATTGGAGGGGTATTCCTAAATTCATCCTGGTATGATTGCCCTATCACTCCTTGAAAAAGGAAGTAATATTTAAGGGTAGGTAGTAGCAAGGCATAAATGACCACATGGACCATTTGCCCAGTACATTATATGAGTCTTTCCTTTAAGTAATGGGATACCAGCCACAATTAAAAAATGAAGCAAATGTGGTCTCTATGAACTGCTGGAAACATGACTTTGCTGATTCTACCAATTCTAGCTGGCCTGGTTATGTAAGGGCAGTACATCTGCCTGCATCTTCAATGGCATGAGTTCGTATAGTAACCCAGGCCCCTGGGGGGCTCACTTGGGTAGGACATAAATGATAAATCTTTTGTCTACATGCTTATCATTCAGAAGATTGCGTGTCTTTAAGGCACATCCCAGTACACACATTATTCACTACAGGACCACATATTTTTCACAATACATAGATATCTGATACCATTGGAAGTTACTGACGTTGTGCAGCCCCTTCATGTCACACCAACCCCCTTTTGGATCTTCATTCCTAGAGCTGTTAGGTTGAGATTTGCACCCCTCCCCCTCAAAAACAGGGATGTGGTTACACAGATATCCTGTAAACAGTTTAAGGATAAGATGGAACAACTAACAAAGCAGTACATGGAAGTTTGCAAAATTACAAATGAGGCTGTAGGGATTATTTGGGATTAATAAATGTTTTTTGATGGTGCATTTATAGACGTACTGAGCATATCTGGAAAGCAAGCAGGAAGAGATGTAGGTTGCATTTTCTAACTATTATAATTGATATAGATCATATCCTTCAGACAAGCAGAAAACTTACATACAGCTAAGCTGCATGTTATAAAACCTTCAGTACTGATATTACCCAATCCTTGACCACAAGCAGATGCACAACAGGAATCTGAAAGCTTATATTTACCTGGATAGCTGATTAAAGACACAAGAGGCCTTGCACATATAAGAGCCATGAAGGGCCCCTCACTGAGAGACTGGGAATGCTATTCTGCAAACACTCATGGTGATCTGTGCCTAAACCAGACTCTTAACGAATTCAGGGGAATCTGCTTCCAAGTCTCTGAGTCTGTCTTTTTTCAGTTGGGGTGGGGTGGATTAAACACTATTTGCCCACAGGTGCAACTTTTAGAGCAGCATGCAACTGGAGTAGAAGTTTCTGACATAATTCATAAGACCATAACTAGCAAATTCCTTGGCCCAGTGGTATCCCAGCAGAATTTTACACTGATCTTCTCCTAGAGCCCAGTATATTGTCACAGAGTATGTACACCAGGGTCAAAAATGCAGTGATTCTACCATTCTGCAGACAGACCTATCTGTCACTAGTTCTTTTACCAATAAAGACTTATTGCCTCCGGTACCTCATAGTACCAATTCGTATCTGTATGCACACAAATCTTTGGGATGTGGTAAAAGGCTGGAACACCTCATGAAACTCAGGAAAACATATTGATAATGTTCAGAGGCCACAGAGAAGGAACACCAACCGTGAAAGGAACCTGAGAGCAAAGTGTTGTGATTCAGTAATTAATTTTTACACATCAGTCTTGCATAGGCTGTTAAAATTACCATAAAAACAAACACTCCCAAGCATTGCTTTATTTCTTTAAACAAAACATCTCAGAACATTTTTTTAACTTTGAGCACCCAAGAGCAGTAATATAATTGGTATTTTAATAATGAACAGTGCTAAACAGTGACCATGATGAGATCATAAGAACTTACAAATTAAAAAAAGTGTGTGTGTGTGTGTGTGTGTGTGTGTGTGTGTGTGTGTGTGTGTGTGTGTGTGTATGTGTGTGTGTGTATATATACCAAGGATATATGTACGTACATGTATGTGTATAGGTATACACACACACACACACACACACACACACACACACACACACACACACACACACACACACACACACACAGAGGTAACATGTATCAACAGATTAATTTTGTATCTAGAAAAAGAATGCAAAAAGTAAAGGATAATATATTGGCATGTATCTTTGACTATATACATGTACATATTTCCTATGCAGTAGCCTGTATTAGATTGCCATACATGCATATATAGCCTATGCAGTAGCCTGTATTAGATTGCATTAGTTATTTTTAAATTACCTTTAAATCTACACTAAGCATTTATGGCTTTTTATACAAGAAAGCAGATTGTTTTGTCTGCACTCATATATATATATATATATATATATATATATATATATATATATATATATATATATATATATAAAATTTAAGTCTTAAATGTTATTAGTTCTCAAACTGTCAGCAACAAGCTTGGGTTCTTCAAAAGTCATCCAAATCTAGATTAATTTGGAAGGCTGTTATTGTCTGACAGCTGATCTTCCTTTTGGGATAGTTCTTGCTGCTGTCCAGATGTTCTTATGGATGCAACTTGAGGAGAATCTGTTTCTATCCCTTGACTACCAAAATTTTCACAGCTTCTATTTTCTTGCAACAGTGTTGGTCATGAAAATTCTAGTTGCTCATCTTCCTAAACATTTATTTGTTTTATACATGAGTGCAGTTCCTCATATACTGCTTTCCATGTTCTGCGTGGAAAGCACAGGACCTTGGTTTACCTACATGCCCAACTACTTCAGCTACATGCTGCAAACATTCCCATAGCATTTTTCTTCTTATTCATTCTCCAGCCTTCCAATCTGTATAGCATTTCTGTCTTTACTAATTTCTATCCTGTAGCTCTTCAATAGAATTTGTCTAAATTGTCAAAAATCTTAATTGCTGACTGTACTGAGGACTATTGTCAGATTTAGCAACATCAGGACTCCCCTGCCTTAAACTTATAGACTTCAAAGCATTAATCACATGTGTTGATATTTTACTGTATTTCAAAACAGTTAGAATAATATCTACAAATATGAGATACAGTAGATCCATTCTTTGAATTGGAACCGTGCTTATTCTGCTCTATAAATGTCCTGGTTGTCAATATGCTACAGTTTCTTCCTTTGGACTGATGTTATGATAGGAATTACAAATGGCTCTGCACTACCTTACCGTTTCTATCTGAGGTTATATTGTGCACACCAATGCATTACACGTCTTGTTGCTTCTTTGTACTATTTCAAGATGACATTGAATCATCTTCAGCAGTTAACTTTCCAGCTGATTGGGAATGACTATTTTGTTAGATTTTAAATGCTAAGACTCACCCCCGGATTTACTAATCTTCCGTGTAAGACTAGATTAGTTTTACAAAGAAGCGCCAGTGTAAGAGTATGATGGCAGTGCACCATGCATATTAATAAGGGCCTCAACTCTACAGCTTACATGCAGCATGGACAAGTGTAGGGGGCGTGTCGGACTGCGGAGCAGTCCAAAAATCCACACCCCTGCAATGAAGAAACGCCGCAATTTCGAGTTACATGAGCGAGTCCGCTCACATGTGTACAATGTAACACTACACTCCCCCATATGTTAAACAACTGACAAAATTAAAAATAAAAAGAATTATATATATTTTTTCTTCTGATATACCTACCCGTATTTGCACGGGTTTGCGCGGGTTTGCCCATTGCTTAGCTAAAGTTAGCAGCTTAAACACCAGAAGAGAATAATAAGAAAAATATATGCAAATTAAGCAAAATAGCAATAGCGTAGTGGTTAGAGCCTTCGCACAAAGAGGAGGCATTCCCGGTTCGAGTCCCACTACTGCACATTCCATTTTCTGTGGGAAATCTGTATACAAAAATATTCCCTGACATTTTTTATGTATAAGTTTTGTAAAAAGCATTGAAATGTTAAATGTAGTAGTGAATGAATTTTATATATATATATATATATATATATATATATATATATATATATATATATATATATAAAGGTGAAATGGTTATGCATTCTGAAGCATGAGTGCCCTATTTTAAGCAATATAAAGCACTGCTAAGCACATTTTACCATTATTGAGCATATTTAAATACAATTGCGCATAGCTGCCACAACATATTTGCACATAGCTGCACACTGCGCTAACCAGTGCAACGTCGGGCAACGTTGGGCAACGTCAAGCAATGTCGGGCAACATCGAGCAACATTGTGCAATGTTGGGCAAAGTCGGGCAAAGTTGAGCAAAGTCAGTTAAACATGCTCACACCTCCTTTACTGTACCTTAATCAGTCAGGTCTGGCCAGCAAAAAAATAAAAAGCAGTGATAGGGCTGAAACTCAGGATACTGTGCACTATAGTCACAATACTTAACCACTAAGCCATGACAGCATTTCACAAACATGCACTTTCAACAGACACATATCTATCAAAGGAATTTTAAACATTGCCAACATCAGCTAAGCAGGTGTGCCTACAGCTGAGTTTTTCCAAAACTGGCCAATCACAAATAAGTGTGGGAAATGAGGCATATTTAAGCTCCACAGGCGGGAATACTTGCTATAACTGGTTGTAGCTTCCTTCTGCAATCAGTATGGCTGGTGTTGGTGAAGGCATTCGAGTTAGAGCGCAACACTGGAGCATCCAGGAGTCCAAAGTAATGGTTTGGCTCTTTGTCCACAATCATGAGGAAAGACTCCTGCGGGGCCAGTACCAGGGTACCCAATATAAAACGGAGGCCTGGAACAGTTTTGCCTGTGATCTCACCAGTGCCACTGGTGTTCTTCGGACTGGTGAGCAGGTCAGGCACCATTATTCTGACCTGAAGCAACGTAGGGAGGATCAACTGGACCAGTGGATCCAGGAATCCCATATGATGCCTAATGCTCCAGTACTGAGTAAGTAGCCATTGTATTAAGTACTTAAGAATTGCTATGCTTGTCTATACTATAGATAGGTATGTCTCAATATCACTGCATTTACTTCACAGCTGCAGGTGTCCGGGCTATGAACCAGCAAGCCCATAAAGATAGGCTGCAAAGGCTGCGTCATAAGGCAGGTTAGTAATTATTCTGCATGTACTGTTATATAAAATAAATGAGACAGCCTTCAAAAAGTCTTTTAACCCAATAAATAAAGGTGTAATAATCCTTTAATAAATGTATGATTCATGGACTGCGTCTGTGTCATTTTCTTTGATATGTTGTTGTACTGTTGCATTCTACAAATAGTAGTGTTGTATTAAGCAGTGTTAACCCACACTTGGGTAGGCCCATATAAAGTGGATGAAGGGAGTGCCATTATCCTGTATGCATATGTACAGCCCTCAACTGTTGGTTCATGGCCAGCATGTACAGGTTAATCTGGCACATGAGTAGCTTGGTATTGTGTTCCCCAGAAATGTCAGTGTGTTGCCAGAAATGTAGCGAGCTCTTAACATATAACTGATACTTTCACCTGAACATATCTAGATAATTATATGAAAGTAGATCTGTCAGTGTACCATCTTAGCAGTAGCATGTGTGAGCAACTCTCAGAATATGTTGCCGTAACATCTGCATCTTGGACAGTTTGTATGTAAGATACAGCTCATGTATATAATGATCTAGCAAAATCCAATTGCACAATATAAGGACATTGGGTAGTGTAATAATACATGTAAGGGACATTTAACTGCAGTTAATAGGAATGTAGTGAAAACTAGAAGGAAATATAAGTTGTTAATTAAGCTATCTTTTCGCACCCTACTGTATGTGCATAAAAATGCAATTCCACACCTCAATCGGTATGTCTAATCTCAAAACATTTGTTGGGACATATGTCCTATCGGTTTATAAATATTTGCATTTATTTCTATGCATGTGCCCTGTTAAAATACCACAATATTGGTGGCCTGTTGCCATCAGTTCACCCTGCATGCTGTTGTAATGTCCACTAATGTTCTATATATGCATGTGTTATGCTTGCTTTTCAACTGTTGAAAATCTGGTGTGTTGGTTTAATGGGAATACTTCTGCATGCTGTTATAACTAATTGGGAATGCTGTTGACTGTTACTAACCCATATCTTTATTAAACTGTCCAAAACATAGTTCGTATGGGAAGGCCGGTCCCAGCAGACCCACCTGTCCCACCTCAGCTGGCCATGGCACCTGGCACCAGCAGATCTGGTGCCCAGCCTGGGACCTCCTCCTCCATTGGCCCTGTACCACCTTCGGGTGGAAGCGCTGCAGGGGATGGGGCTCAGCCCCCCCCCATGCAAGCATGGGCAAAGGGGCACCTATCACCCTTCGAACAGTCCGGGCTGTGCTGCGTAGAGAGATTGAACGTTCTGTTGCAGAACCACTAAGCCAGCTTGAGGCCCGAGTGGCACAACTCCCAGGTCAGCCTGCCCTCCTACACCACCCCCAGCACAGCCACCCTCTGGGCCGTGAAGGTGCAGTGGTGACTGCCCATGGGTGGGGACCTCAGTCCCACTGTTTCTATCTGGGGGCTCATGGGCTTGCGATTTCCAAACATCTCTCTCCGTCAAAGGTGTTCACCCACCACGTGTCATATACCACCTCTGTATGCATCTTGTTTGTCTTGTCTCTTTACCTCCCCAACCTACCTCTCCAAATATACCTACTTCCCCTACCCCACATTCCACTCTCACCTGAAAAAAAAAAAGTGGCAATCTGCTCCCATAAAAGAAATTACGCCCCATACATAGCTACCCATTTTGCACACATGTCCACTGAACACATGAAATGTTATTTAATTGGCATTACAACATACTTTGTTGTCCTCACCCCCCTCTCTCAGAGGTTGAAGGGTTCATATCTACCTCCAAATTTATTGCATATGCACAGCTGTTGCTGTTGAAGAAATGGGCAGCTATGGACCTTCCCTACACCTGTCCTGCACATCCCGAGCTATTTTCCATACTGTCTTTCCCTCTTTGTGCCCCTCTTTCACCACTTTCCTATCTCCCCATTTTTCTTTTCTTTCAAAGAAATCAGCACGGGGGTTAGCGGGAGTAAGCACTATTAAGCAGTAGTTAGCGGGTTGCGTGAGTTTGCACTTGTTTGTGCTTGGCTAAGCAATGTGTAGCAATGCGCAAACCCATGCAATCCTGCTTACAACTGCTTAAAAGTGCCTTAGTCAGTCTGTATGTGAAGGCCCTCGTTCTGCTCAGGAGCAAAATAAAACACCTCTGTAAGTCTCGAACCCCGGACCTTCCACACACTACACAACATGAAGTACCACTAAGCCACAGTAGATATACATCAAATTGGTGCTTAAATAATTATATCATGCATCAGAATGAGTGAATGTAAAGGAAAATTAGGAATACCATACCACACAACTTGCTCTGTGGATGTTGACCAACAGTTGTTGTGGGATTACATTACATGACTGCAATAAGAGAAGCAGCCATTCTAGCAGGAAATAATGTTACACCATCACTTTACAACCCCACATAGTATCACAGCAGGACAAACACTGGCATATCTGTTTAGGGCAGAGGCCATACCTCCCAACTGTCCCTAATTTTCAGGGATGTCCCTGATTTTGACACAAATTTTAGCTCTGTCCCTCTGAATCCCTCCTAAAACTACTGACTTTGGGCAGAAAGGTGGTGAATTACACTTAATGAATAATGACAATAATTAAGAGTTAGACACTTCTTTTACTTCAGAAAAGGTGTATTAATTCATATACTCTGATTCTCTCGATGTTTCAACTTAATGGCACTAATATTTTAAAGGTGTCCCTGATTGTCCCTGACTTTTTCTTGACTTTTCCTTGAGTCTGTTCAAATATGTACCTGAGTGGTTGAGAGGTCTGGCAGAGGCAGAAACACAGAAGCATATTAGCCTTTCTGCTGTTACACACTGTGCAAATAGCTTTGGAAGGAGTTTCAGAAGCATACCCTTATGTAGGAATACAGCACTGAATTACAAATAGATGTAGCCGTGTACTGGTAGCAACCAACTCTTAAGAATGCCATTGTTCTATTGCTGAAAAGACCTGTGTGGTGCACAGACAAAAAATAACAGGCTATTCTCTGGCTACCATGTGGATAGGTCCACAGTTGGGAGTTACGCAGACAGACTACTTGCCTTGATAAACTAACATGTACACAGCAACCCTGTAAGTCCAGCAAGATAAAATCCACACAATAATACTTATGCTCTCTGTACTTCTGCACCCCTACCCAAATGTGGAATATACCTGTGTGTGCAGGGTCTACCAAGGATGTAGGTAAGCATACTCACAGTACTGAAATGTGTCCAGTTTTTCTGAGCAGCTTGTGCTAATGTCAACACTAAAAAAGCACAAACTGTTTAGAACTGAGTAAATGAATATTCACAGTATAGCAGTTCACAAACAATTCTTGTGCCAAAGGAATACATCTCAATAACTAGCTTTGTATGGCAGTTAATTGTAAAAGTTGAAAATAAAGTACATCTTTCCATGTATCTTGGGGTAGCATTTTGAGGGGTGAGTACATTTCTACACTGACAAGTGGGTACTGGAAGCAGCAACATTAGGTCTGAGTACAAAATGTAAATCTCTGGCTATACCCCTGGCTTCTGATATAAGAACTATACCAACCTTCTGTCTTAAACAATGATGTCCACACCAAACAAGGATGATCTCCATCATGGAAAGCTGAAAGGACCATGCCTACATGAGTCAGCAATTTATAGTACTGGCTTGCTATGACAGTGATTACTGTAATTACTACACAGCAGGCTGCATGCAATTAGCAAATGGTGGCCACTAAATGGTGCAGAGGCCATCACATGCTCATGTGCAAATTCCTACAAAAGCAGGCTGCAATCTCTGCCAACAAACTCAATCACTCTATTGCAGAGACTGACAGAGAGAGAGAGAGAGACAGAGAAAAGGAAAAAGAAAAATAAATATTACCAAATCATACAAAGGAAAGGTATGTGACAAATGTGTATTTACTGGCATGTAGTAGATGTAATGTGAACCATTCATATGTGGCAGCAGTACTTATTTATGCATAGACGTTCTGCGTAAGTACTGCTATGGACAATACAGAGTGTACCTGTGGGCAGTGGGACATACCTGTGAAATGTGTAGCTCAGCATTAAATGTCAAAGTTCTGATCCATGTCATCTGTGTTCTGTACAGTAGTGTGGCCAATGGCTGTTGGGGAGATTAGCGCTAACATTATATAAACATGGGTGTGACAGAACAACACATGCATGATAGTTATATTAAAGTATAGCTTAGCATTGGCAACTGCTGTAGCAGTCTAGTATGCTTATCTAGCATTTGTAGCCATATATACCCCCCTAATGTTAGTGTGTGTTCATATGTGACACCTGTTTGTGTTGCAGCAAGGCCCAACAGTTCAGCTGTGAAGTCCAGGGACTTACAACAGTGTGGACCATGTGTGTGTATGCCACACACATACGGAGAAATATATATGTGTCATATATATTCACATCTGTATATGTGCATAGAGCAGGGGACATATTGCAACTGTTTGCAAAGGGGGAGATATATATGTTGGTGAAAGTTAGTATGCACATATTTGTATGTAGGTTTTAGTGTGTGACAAACAAGACAGCATACAGTGCTGGTATATGACATGTGGTGGTTAAACACTGTGGGTGGTTTGTTCAGTTTGCAATGTTGAAGCCAGTAAGGCCTGCTAAAGCTACCTGGGCTGTGAACACCTTCAATGCATTTATCCCAAGACTGTGCGATTTTATTACATTACTGTACACCTTACATCCTTTATATAATTGATATTATCACTATGAAAGGTGAAATGTATATGTGCCTACATATATATATATATATGTAGATAAATGGATGTGTATATATATATATATATATATATATATATATATATATATATATATATATATATATATATATATACTCATACACACCTACATCTACTTGTTGCAATAGATTCTCTGTACTGTTGACTGACTGTGATGGTCAATATGTTTGTGAATACATCAAAGATATGTATCTGTGGGATAGCTTAGTGGGAAACTGTTTATGTTATGGTATTATGGGTCCTTGCTTGATCCTAGCAAAAGCTGTGTATTCTGTTGCTAGGCAAAACAAGTGCTATTGCATACAGTGTGATTAAGTCCCTTGGTTTTAACTAGGGTGTGTCATTGGAGGCTAAAGCACTGCATCTATGATTATTGATTGGTACCGATGTTGAATGCAAATCCTGTGTGTGCTGTAGTACTAATTGAAGCTCTGGGCCTGTACAGCAAACTATGGTGTATGCCCACATTGCTTGCATCCACTGTTTTGTGTGGTCCCTGTATTCATCACAGATTACATTTCTCAAGATTAAGGTTGTGTAAGTACTGACACACAGTACTGTATAGTACAGACTGAAAGCTTATCTGGGTTGTCATATCTTTGCGTCCTGTAATTATGTCTGATGTGTGTGTGGGTATGTCTGTAACATGTCCTTTGACATATGTGTGGTAATACATATAACTGCATATCTAGCAACATTCATAGTGTACTACAGCAATATGTGACCTATATTCCCAATTGTGCACATATTTTGGCCACGGATTTGGCATTAACAAGTTGTGTGGTATAATAGTAATACATTTACTGGACCTTACACTGATTGTGATGGATGATATATTTCTTTACACATCAGCTTGATGTATACCTGTTGTGGCTAGGTGGTGCATCGTGTTGCATACAGTGTGCCATGTACTCTTGTATAGTCTTATATAGTGATTTTATTTTGTTGCTGTGCAGAACATAGTTCATTAGATAGAGATTGAGCAAGGCACTTTCAAGCAGTTGTGGGGTGAGCAGTGATAAGTGGCAGTTACAGTGTTTTACTCTCGGTTAGCTTATAGGTTGCTATATATGATAGTTCAGTGATATCTGTACTGTATAATGTTAAATATGCCATATGACTTGCTCAGACATATTTTTGTATTTATGTCTTCCAGGGATCATGGCCCACCACAGGAACCTGAGTTACAGTAGTGCTGAAGATGATATCATTACTAGCAGTATGATTCAACACTACCGTCTCATGTTCTCATGAACCAGCCAGGACCAGCAGGAGTGTACTGCAATGTGGCAAGATGTTGTCCGCAGGGTCAATGAGGTAGGCCTGCATAACCGGACATATGAGCAGGT
Source organism: Protopterus annectens (assembly GCF_019279795.1). Lineage (NCBI taxonomy): Eukaryota > Metazoa > Chordata > Ceratodontiformes > Protopteridae > Protopterus > Protopterus annectens. The sequence continues at coordinate 1,559,210,526 of NC_056728.1, read as the reverse complement.
ACGCCACCACTGCAGTGATCTTCTCAGACATGTCCGTCAGCGTGCCGCTGATGTGCATAGACAACAGCTTGCAACAGGAGGTGGTGTTAATATCCATCCCCCCTCACCAGAGTGGAGGAGCTGCTCATGAGCCTTGTGGCACCTGCCCAGCAACAACAGAGGAGACATACACCATGATGGAGGTTGGAGCCACCCAGCAAGCACACATGGAGCATGCAGGTAACATGGCATATCTGTAGACTACTGTTATCTGTATTGGTAGATCACGCACATGTGAGATGTTGAGTGTGTCGTTCAAAGATGTGGAGCCTGTTGTTGTGCAATACTGATCATTTGGAATATAATCTGTAGCCCTGTGAATGTAAACTGTTGTACTGTAAGATTGCAAACACATAGTAGTAATGCCACAGTTGTGGCCACTGACAAACTGTCTCATCTCTATGTAGGTCCCTCTAGGGTGACATCAAGGCAGCGGACAGATGCTGGTGAGTGTGTTCTACATTTATTATTGTAAATAAAAAGTGCATGCCTTAGTTAAGGTGTAGGCCATATACACATGTAACACACCTACCCATAATGCATTCTGTGCATGTTTGGTGTAAGAGCACGCACATCTCACTAATGTGATTAGCTGCCTCAAACACATGCAATACCCAGACCATCTCAAACAAATGTGGCTAGACTGTAGTGACCATTGGATAGGCACAGTTGATACTCAACATGCACATAACATACACATCTATGTCATACACAGAGCATTTTAACATGCTACACATAAAGGATTCCCAAACCCTCTGTAAAGACACACTCCAGTATCCAACATCTCATCCACACATTGCACATAATATACCTGAGGGGTAGAGGCCTATCCTGGGGCATTTAAACACTCTGCAACACACTACACATTCATGTCAGGGAATGCTCTTTATTGATCTCCTTACAAACTCACGCAACAACTGGTTGTGAAATGGTGAATTTAGCCAAGGTAGTACAGTTCTGGCACAGCATGATTAGTGCTGGTTTGTGAAACATTTGTAGCCTTGAGTGACCACCTAATGCTTCATGATGATGGCCTATGGTACTATACCCCATCCAGTTATTGTAACCACAGTACTACACATAGCTGTCATTGCTACACACCATAATGATGCATGTGTGCACACATATGCACCTCTAAACAGTATGCATACCAATTACCATTTGCACAACTGACACATATATGTCTTGTGATGTTATTGAGTGGCTAGGTCATATGACACATATTGGGTATGTGTAGTGTTTAAATATGCAGTTGTGTTTTAGCATGCCATGTCATGGATGAGACTGGCATGTCCACAATATGATCTACACTCACCATAAGTACCGTACATTGGGTATGTGGCCGAATGGTATTCCATCAATTATCCATGCACCACTGATGATGTTATGTGAATACTCATCATGCATGTGCTAAAAATGTGTCCACAATTATTTGCTAAAGACACAGAGGCTGTAATCAGCACTGGATACCTATCTGACTCACAGATACACATCCAGCAATGGTATGTACACCTGTGAGTTATGGTGCACAGTACATCACAGGGTTATGAATACCTGCACAGCAATGTTGTGTCCATGTATGTACTGTGGTCCAGGGGGAGGGCCATCACCTAATAACAAAACACATGCATCAAAGCCATGTATACTGTTAGTAACAAGGACTGACTACACTTGCACTGCATGCTGTTGAGCAACACATGTCCTGCATGCTGACATGTGTGATATGACTGTTTTGCTTGTGATACTGTACCCCACCATCACCTGCTATTGTGTATGTTCTGTGATTGCTGGTGTTGTGTGTGTCTGCTTTCAGGAGGAGTGTAGTTTTGTGTGTGTGCATGTGTGCATGTGTGCATGGGCATGTGCATGTGTGCATGTGTGCATGTGCGCATGTGTGCATGTGGTCTGAAGTCATGTTCAGGTCTTAAAGTATGTTTCCTGTTTTCCTCTCACAGGTGGCGTGGTGGGGCTGGTTCAGTACAGCAGGGAGCCTGATGTCACTGAGACAGACAGTGATGAAGAGGATAGGTGTGTTGAGGCGCAGGCAGGTTTGTCAGCGTCTGTTGTTGGGCCACCAATTGACAGTACACAAGTCTCCACCCCATCCATGCACACAGTCATACTGCCTGTACATCCATCATCACCATTGCCCTTAGCTGAGGGACAGTGTACGGTTGGCACTGGCCAGGACAGTGTGGTATCTATGGCACATGTATCAGGACACAGCAGCCATAGACATATGTCTGGAATGGTACCACATAGGCAGATGCCCAGGGGTTCTCGTCAGAGCACTGCTGGTCATCATGCCCCTGGCAGACGTGCCACACCTCTTTCTACCACACGCATGTTCCAGGCTGTCATGGAGGCACAGACACGAATGGAACGGTACACCAGACAGGGGCTAAGGGCACAGAGGGCTCATTACACCTCTGTAAATAACAGTATCCATGACCTAGCAGGTGCCATACGTAACTACACTGAAGTCATAGATAGACATTGGGGTGAGATATTGGATGTCCTCCACAATGTCATGTCCATGTATCAGGACAGGGCGGGATGGTTGAGACATCATCGTGGACATATGCCAGCAACATCACCAGCTAGAGGTCAGTGTGGATGTCCAGCAAGTCACAGCCACTCCCGTAGTGTCAGTACTAGCCCCAGCAATGTTGGGGGATGCTGTCCATAGACCATCCTAGCAGACCACGTGCACGTGGCTCTTGCCATTCCCAGCAGGGACCTGGATCCAGTGGACATATGTCAACCTCTTCGGATAGTACCCAATCTGGATTAGTACCTGATATTGCCTGTAGCACTCCTGCCAGGCATAGGTTCCATATCTGTGGCCAGAGACGGTGATCTGTAAAGCCTGCCAAGTACAGTCTGTAGCTGTCGCACAAATCCCCATATATGGCAGCCACATGGTGGAACTGTGGGCATGCAGACACACACACATAAACCAGAAACCTAGGGCAAACACATACCCGCACACATGACATCAACATTGCCCCTTAACAGTACTCATTGCCCTCATACACACACTCACACACACATGTCAGTTGTAGGCCTCTGGCAAACCAACAACACACCCTGTGTATATGATGAAACCTGTGCCACCTCCTGTCATCTGTAACATTGATGCGGGAACAGGCTAACATGGTGCTGATGCACAAGTTGACTTTAATAAAGTATAGCAATGGTTGGATGTGTAGCATGTTGTCAGCAGTAAAGTGTAATGATATCCTTGAAGGTGTAGCTGAGCAGGCATGATGCATTAAAGCTGTAATTAGCAATGTTGTATTGTTTTCACCAGTGTTTATTCCAATTGTGTTTTGTTTGCCCATGTGCCACTTGGCTGATGTGTGTAGTTGTGTCAGCATGTGTTATACAGTGGACAGTAAGTGTGGGGTATGTGCAATACAGGTTTGCAGGTGTCCATTTGTGAACATGGTGGATGTGCACTGTCTGCATGTACATGCATATTGGACACATGGGCAGGGTGACATGCCCTGTATTGGTCAGTGTTAACACTCCATAGTTTCTGTTGGTGGCCAGTATGCATTATACTACACACATTTTGGAACTTGAGTACGCATGTGTGTGTATGACACGGGTTGACACTGTGCTGTGGGTGATGCTGTTGTTGCTATCTGTCATTGGTTTGCATTACTAAGGTTAACACTGTCCCAGCTGCATAATCCTTTAGTAATGCACACTGTTCACCTACAGCGTTGCATGGACCGTGCTATAGCAAACACAAGAAATTCTCACTTATACAGTAAAAGTGCATTAGTCTCATGGACCCCTGCCATAAACTAAATATATAATAGAAGGTGTGAAGTTGTACCAAAAAAGAGTTACATACCAAGAAGAGATAACCACTCTGGTCAGTATCATTGGGAAAATACAAGCCCTCATTAAACATACAAGGCAAGCTTCAAAATACAAAATGGCAAGGATTCCAAAGACAACACTAAAGCTTTCTTTAGTGTTGTTTATAATCTACAGGGGAAATCTCAGATCGGGTCACAGTTAAGGTAAATGGTCACAAAGTACACTTATATGACAGACATTACCAATTTCTTGTCAAACAGTTTGAATGCGGATTTCGCCACCCTGTCGTTACACAAGGACCACATTCCCAGACCCGAAGAATGTAAAACCTGATGATTCACAGACACTCTAGTTAAAACATCTCTTTACCAAAGTCCAAACCACAGTGGCAATGGTACTGGACAGTGTCCCTGGCTGTGTCATTCACAAGCTGACATATGAAGTCACCACTCACCTAAACACTCTGTCCAGATGCAGCCTCTGTACAGGTTACATACTTGTGGAATGACGCATGGTAATGGTGTTCACAGTCCACAAGGGTTGAGCTACAATGTCTTCTTCTTCTTCTTCTCCTTTCGGATGCTCCCATTAGGGGTCAGCACAGTAGATCATCTGTTTCCATTTCTTCCTGCCCTCTGTATCTTGCGCTGTCACACCATCCACCTGCATGTCCTCTCTCACTACAGCCATAAACCTCATCTTAGCCATTCCTCTTTTCTTGATACCTGATGGCTTCATCCTTAGCATCTATTTCACAATATACTCTGCATCCCTCCTCAGCACATGTACAAACCAACTTAATCCAGCCTATCTGGCTTGGTCTACTAACCTTCAAACCTGGGCTGACCCTCTAATATACTTATTCCTAATCCTGTCCACCCTCATCACACCCAGTGTAAATGTTAACATAAATTGATTAAGGGTAGAACTACAACAGATCCTGAAAACTCTCACCCTTTAAGCCAGACAAATGTTATCTGGAAGGCTATGGAGCACAGCATTACGGAACTCATTAACAAAGACATTATGAACCTGCAAACACTGCACCATACCCACTTAGGTTCTCTAAAGGCCAGATCATGGCTCCTACACCTAGTAGACTTCAAGCCAGTTAACAAGGCTATAGGTGAGGGAGGGGAGGTCCACACAGCCAAGCTATAGCTCACCAGCAATTCATACCCATCCCACATTCTGGTATTATACATAACCTCAACAGACTGACCATAAACGATTGTTAGATGATGGACTGACAACTGGCGCACAGATGTAGGGCACACAGTAACATTTGCAGCCTCCATGTACAATTCTATGCCAGTAACAAGTGATATTCACCTGCACTCAGTCCTGGGACCACTCCTGTTTGGCATATAGCTTTCTTAGGTACAAGCAAACACAGTAGGGATATGTCTGCCCACGTTTGATGAAAATGCGTACTGTGAGCTATACTTTATTCTCCAGATGACACACACATCCTCCAAAAGAGTATCATAGAGACAGATACCTGGTGCCAAACTCATGCTGTAAAGCTATAAGCCAAAGAAAGCATAGTTATCCACTTTTAGAAAACAAAGTATCCCCAGAGTACCACATAGGTAGTAGCCCCCAAAATGTGGAACAGGTACTAATGTATACATAGATCCATGTGTTTAGTCATCTCTCCTTTGATAATCACATTACCAAAGGGGTTTGGAAATCCCTCTGTGGAGTACATAAGCAATAAAGGGTTTGCATGCAGATCCACAGAGGTTGCTGCACACCTATAATAATTAGTCATCTTTGCCAGACTTTGTTTGCTTTGGAACAGGATTCAAATATACCTCAAGCATAAACCCTCACTTCAATAGAAACCATGATGAGTGGATGTGAAACAGAAGACGTAGCCCAGGGATCACTGCAGTGGCTAAGCTTGTCATGAGCATAAAGAAGTGACCTAAGGTCTGGAAAGCTCCAGCACGCTCTGGCAAAAATAACAGATACTTTCATGGAGAAAGCAGAGTACCCACCTATGAAATATTTTAGGTCACATGTATGTATATGGCTTTGCCCCACAGCTACCTTACATGTGTAATGCACATACAGTTGTCATTGTGACATGTCATACACTAGAAAAATCAAAACCCATCCATATTGACCAATGGTGTTACACACCTGGAACACACACAATCAGTAAGTGCAAGATTCAAACACCTTCCTAACTACATTATGATACTACAGCAATACACATTTACATGACGCGCTATACACATTACTGGGATTTCACCTTTCCACAGGTATATTTGTAGGATGGTGACATCATCAGACTTGACAAAGATGAGTATACCACTTTTAAGGGGTGTGAGTAGTCTCCAAAAAGATTGCTCCTCCCAGGGAAACAAACACACTTACACACAGTTGGTAAGTGCAGGAATCAAACCCCTACCTGACTACATTATGATATTACAGCAGTACACATTTACACGACACACTATGCACATTACTGGGATTTCACCTTTCCACAGGTATATTTGTAGGATGGTGACATCATCAGACTTGACAAAGATGAGTATACCACATTTAAGGGGTGTGAGTAGTCTCCAAAAAGGTTGCTCTCTCCCCAGGGAGACACACACACACACACACACACACACACACACACACACACACACACACACACACACACACACAGTTGGCAAGTGCGGGGTGCTTAATACAAACTAAGTACATATTTACACTTCAGCAAGCAATATGGAGTTACAGGGTGCAATACCAACATTACTTGCTGACAGTTTGCCCAAAGGTTTTTTTCACATTTGCTAACCTCAGCAGGCTTATCATACTAGTTGTATTGTGAGTGTATTGTATGCATAGGCCATGACCATATCATATATGGGTTGATGCACCACATGCTGGCACACACAGGGTCAAACCAGTGGCTAAGCTCTGTCAATCCAATACTGGACACTACAGTCAAGAGGAGTAGGGTCATACAACCACAACACCAACAGTCTCACATAGACCTACAATATAAGCACCAGCAAAACACACACATAAATACACATTACCATACTCAGAGAATACAAATATTAATCTGAAAAAGAGAGAGTGTCCTCCTAAGCAGACAAGCAAGCAACATACACCTCCAAGCACGCACCAGAAAACACATAATACACCAAAGCAGTGTGCCTCACAACAGGCCCTAAGGCAAAACAACATACCCAACATACTAGTAATAGGTGACTCCATAGTCAGGCACACAGATGTTCCACTCACTTGGCTGGACAAGGGGAAGGTTACTGTCAGTTGCCTGTCAGGTGCTATGATCTGCCACATAACACAAGCACTTACATCACTCCAGAACAGGTATATATATGTGTTCTTTGTATATGTCAGTGTGAATGATCTGAGACATACCTCCCAGGACAACATGACAAGAGATATATAGTAGCTCTATGATCATGTAGCCCAGGCTGGTATGACCCTGACCTTAAGTAGCATCTTACCTTCACCTACATGATACTGCAATATAACAGAAAGATGATAAACTTCAACAATTGGCTGAGCTTCTGGTGTCATTCAAAGGGGATCCAGTCTCTATCTGCCTGTGATGACATGGTAGACAAGCCACGTTGCTTCGCTACAGATGGTTTGCATCTGTCGCCCTATGCTTCTGAATACTGGCCAAAGCACTTGCTGTCCCCATATTAGCTTTTTTAGGCAAGGCTCAAAGGTTCATAGGTTCATAGGTTCATAAGTAGGTACTAGGTTATCGGCCCTGGGGCCTATACAAGCCCAGCCATAAAGGTACCCTGGCTTTTGCCACCCAAGAAATTTATTTTCCTGTACCACTGTCGAGCAGAGACACAGAAGTGATCTCCGGGGTGAATTTCCTATTTCCCATCCAATCATCAAGATTTTTCTTGAAGAGTGCTAATGAGGAGCTTTGTTTGATATAGATAGGTAGTTTATTCCGGAGTATGGGAAGTCTCTGGGACAGGAATCTATTCCTCCGGCATGTTCTGTTTATTGTGGTGACAAGGTTTAGGTCCCTAGAGCGTATAGCTCAGAGGGATTGGGATTTCTTTAAGTGGAGCATGTCCAACAGCTCTGGGTTTGACATAGCTTTGTATGTTAGGCAGAGATCACCTCTGAGTAGGCGATATGCGACGGAGTAAAGCTGGAGTTTTTTGAGACGGTCTGTGTAGTGCATGTGTTTGAGGCCAGTAATCCTCTTTGTGAGGTATTTCTGTGGCCTTTCCAGTTATTGTAGATGTCTTGTGAGGTACATACCAAATGGGGCATTGTACTCTATAATTGATCTAATGTGCGATGAGTAGAGGGGAACAATGACCTCTTTTTTTCTGCATGAGAAACCTTTTGTGATGAGGTGTGCCACGTAGAAGGATTTCCTGACTACTGGGGCGATGTGATTATCAAAGGAGAGACTATTGTCCACCTGTGTCCCAAGGTCTCTTATCACACTTTCAGTGTTAAGTATACTACCGCCTATGTTGTATTTCACGGGTACAGAGTTTTTACCAAAGGGGATGACAATGCACTTTTTGGCATTGAGCTTGAGGACATGGCTTTGACACCAAGCATCTGTCTCAGTGAGGCCCTTTTGTAGGATGTCCACATCATTAGTAGTTTTGATTATGGCTCCTAGTTTGCAGTCATCTGCGAACTTCATTAGCCAAAGACCTTCTGTGTTAGCCTGTACTTCAGGGAAGTAGATACCAAACAGGACAGGACCCAGGACTGAACCCTGTGGTACTCCACTTGTCACTGGTCTGAAGTCGGATTTGGAGTCTGCTACTTTCACAGTGTGGGTTCTGTCAGTGAGCCAGTTGACAACCCATCTTGTGACATAGGGATTTATACCTAGTTTAGTGAGTTTATCTATAATTCCAGAGTGGGGGATGGTGTCGAAAGCCTTGACAAGATCTAGATAGGCTGTGTGAACCACATTACCCTTGTCTACAGCTTTGGTGACTGCTTCAAAGAAGTCTATCAGGTTTAGCAAACATGATCTGCCTTTTACAAACCCGAACTGGTTGGGGTCCAGAGTTTGGAGATTACCAATGTCTTTGTTTATAAGTTCCATGATGATACGTTCCATGGCCTTGCAGACCAGGCTCATCAGGCTAATGGGGCGCTAGTTCCCAGGGACCGTGGTGTTTCCCCCCTTGTGTAGTGGGATAACCATCACTGTGTGCCATTCAGCAGGCACAAAGCCTGAGGTGAGGCCATGATTGAACATGGTACTTAGCTGTGGTGCCAGTTCATTCTGTAGTTTATGTCGAATGCAGCCTGGGATGTTGTCTGGTCCCATGGATGCTGTGTTCCTGGCTTTGGAGAGTGTGTTTTTTACCTGTGCAGCCATGATGACAGGAACTTTGCATTCTTCCGGTATAGAGATGGGCTCTTTCATGGGTGAGAGGGGGTAAAGTTAGCACTGAACCTATCTGCCAGGATTGGTCCCATGGATGCTGTGTTCCTGGCTTTGGAGAGTGTGGTTTTAACCTATGCAGCCGTGACAACAGGAACTTTGCATTCTTCCGCTATAGAGATGGGCTCTTTCATGGATGAGAGGAGGGTAAAGTTAGCACTGAATCTATCTGCCAGGATTGGTCCCATGGATGCTGTATTCCTGGCTTTGGAGAGTGTGGTTTTTACCTGTACAGCCGTGATGACAGGAACTTTGCATTCTTCTGGTACAGAGATGGGCTCTTTCATGGGTGAGAGGGGGGTAAAGTTAGCACTGAACCTATCTGCCAGGATGTTGGCAATATCAGTTGGGTCTGCATATTTTGTGCCATTGTGCTGTAACTCAGAGCAGATCTGAGTGTTGCCATTGAGATTCTTGACATAGCTATAGAATGCTTTGTGGTTGTCTTTAGAATCAGTGGCGATGTTGTTTTTGTAAATAGCTTTGGAGGGTTTTATCAAGGATCGCAGCTTCTTACTGAGGCTGACCAGGGAGCTCCTCTACTCATGGGATTTTACCCTCTTTTGTAACAGTTTCTTCCTTCTGTTGTACAATTTGTTTATGGCAGGGGACCACCAGATTGGCTTCCTTTTCTTGGAGGATAGCATCTTGGTTCTGTTTGGGATAGCACGATCCATGCACTCATGTAAGTGCTTATAAAGTGCAATTGTGTAGGATTCAGTAGTTGTAACTGTATTGTCCATCTGCATGGGTGTCATGAAGTTCACCACTTCTGTCTTAAGAAGCATGAAGTTGGCTTTGGAGAAATTTTTTAACATGGTTTTCTTAATGGGGGGTGGGTGCAGAATGCGGATATGTAGGGTAATTAGCTTATGGTCGGATCGGACCAATGAGGTGTTGACTTCAGATGTGGAACACCGGTCACTCAGGATAAACCAAACCTCGTAACCAACACAAATAACCACAAAGTGAGCTAAATGCTATTCATTGCCAGAAGTCTCAGCCTCCAAATGCACACACTCGAGGCACTTCTCAGTATGGAGAATATTGATGTCTGTGCAGTAACAGAAACCTAGTTCAAGGCTCCAGAGAGCACATCAGCACTACCAGGATACTACTCATTCCATACCTTCCAGCATCAGAACCTGGATCACAGCACAGAGGGTGGGGAGGTATCCATATTCATCAAGGATACCTACACCTCTCTCTACATCCTCTCCACAGGATATGTACCCATAGAATGTTGCACAGCAATGTTCTTCCCACTCCACAGGGGTGGGGCCACAAAAGACCCTTGGTATTCAAGCTCTATGAGCCTGACAAGTCTGATCTGCAAGGCAATGGAGCCAATCATAATGGAAGTCAACAATAAAGACATTGGGAACCTTCATAAAGTTGAGCACACCCAGTTTGGCATCGTCAAATGCAGATCACGCCTACTGAACTGGGTGGATTTCTTTGAGACAGTTACCCAGCCTACAGATGATTGAAAGGAGCTCCACACAGCCTACCAATACCTTGCTAAGGCCTTTGACACCATTCCCCAGTCAGGTATAATAGATGAACTCACCAACCTTGGCATGAATCCATACATCACAAGACGGATTGCAAACTGGCTCACAGATAGATCCCACAAATTAAAAGTTGCTGGCTACATGTCAGATTCTACACCGCTAACAACTGGTGTCCCCCAGGGTTCAGTCCTGGGGTCCCTCCTGTTTGGTATAGACTTCTCAAAAGTACATGTCAACAAAGGAGGGTTGTGGTTGACTAATTTTGCTGGGAACTGTAAAGTGTTTGCCATAATAGATTCCCCGGATGACAAAAATATTCTCCAAAAGGGACTCTATGAGACAGTTGTGTGGTGTCAGAATCATGGCCTCAATCTCAATGTGAAAGAATGCATAGTAATACCCTTTGGGGAAAACAAAGTACCCACAAGCTACCACATAGGTGTTACCCCCTAAAAACTGACAAGGTGATAAGGGATCTGGGGACACAAGTAGATAATTATCTTTCCTTTGACAACCATGTTACCAAAGTGATTAGGAAATCCTATGTGGCCCACCTAATCAACAAAGGGTTTGCATCAGGATCAAAAGAGGTAGTGGTGGCCCTCTACTCTTAAGTCATCAGACCCATCATTGAGTACAATGCACCATTTTGGATGTACTTGACTAAGCATATCCAGCAGCTGGAGAGACCACAGAGGTACCTCACCAAGAGGATTACTGGCCTCAAACAGTTGTGTTATGCAACACAACTGGTAAAACTAAATCTGTTCTCCGTTGTTTACCGCCTACTCAGAGGCACACTCTGCCTAACATACAGACCCATGTCCAACACATAACTGTTGAACATGCTCCATCTACGGATAACAAAACTGAGTCACACTACACACTCCAGGGATATGAACCTCATCACAACAATGAATACAACATGCTGGTGGGATAGAGTACCATCCCAGACACTTGCCTTACTGTGAAACAGAGTCCCAATGTACATCAGACAGAGCCCCTCACTGACATTCTTCAATAGGAACCTTGATGAGTGGATGGGAAACAGACAATTCATGCCAGGCATCACATCAGCAGCCCCACTAGAAAGGGGCTTAGGGTACTAACTATTAGAACTAGGGCTTAGGAGACTACCCAATGGGGTGGTGAAAGCTGTACAACTTGCCTAGGCTAATATATGTCTTCGTGAAGATAGTCTACTACATAACTATGAACCTATGTGACAGGTACATGTCTACAGATAGTAGATGTGTACTTCATTGTACAGTCATGTTGTACAGCAGGCACATGCATCACATACACTGTAATGCTTACAGATACTGGTGGCTATTATGTGCAGTGGGTGAGATGTGCACCTCATGTCTTTTGTGCCATTGGGATGTGTGCTGGGTGGGACAGTCCTGGATGGCTCACTGTCATGGTCACCCTCTTACACACATCTCTGCCCATCCATCTTTAGCTTATTATACTGTGTTCCCCCTACACATATAGGTACATAGGTAGGTAATAGGCTATCTGCCTGAAGGCATATATTAGTATGGCCAGAGTGTGCAGCTATCACCACACATGGGGTTAGGTCCCTAGGCCTCTGTGTAGTACAGCTGATGAAGTGATCCATGGTGTGACAGTTCAGTTTCACATACACTCATCAAGGCTCCTCTGGAAGTGTGTCAGTGAGGGACTCAGCTTAATGTAGGTTGGGAACCTGTTCCAAAGCAAGGGAAGTCTGTGAGTTAGTAATGTATCCCTCCAACATGTTCTGTTTATTGTTGTGATCATGATATCCCTAGAGCATGTGGCGCAGTGAGCTTGGGTTTACTTCAGATAGAGCATGCACATCAGTTCTGCATTTGACATGGACCTGTCTGTTGGGCAGAGATCGCCTGAGCAGACAGTATGCAACAGAGTACAGATTGAGTTAACTTCAGTCATGTTGCATGGGGCAACTGTTTGAGGCCAGTAATCCTCTTGTTGAGATACTTCAGTGGTCTTTCCAGCTGCTGAAGGTGACTAGTCAGATTCATCGCAAGTGTGCCGTGATACTCTCTGACGGGTCTGATGACTGATATGTAGAGGGAACCTCCTTTGACCTACATGCAAAGACCTTGGCAATTTGTGGAAACACATAGCATGATTTTCTAACCACTTTGTGAATGTGTTTCTGGAAGTAGAGATGACTATCCACATGTGTCCATAGATCCCTTATTATAACCTCCATATTTAGGGTGTTGGCACCTATGTGGTATTTGTATGACTGTAGATTGAGGCCATCATTCATTTTGACACCACATCTGTCTGACTGAGACCCTTTTTAAGGATGTCTCTGTTGTCCCAAACATCGATTATGACAACCTTTTTGCAGTCATCCACAAACTTTGCTAACCATAGCCCTCGTGTGTTTGACTGTATTTCTGAAAAGTATAAACCAGACAGGAGGGGTCCCAGGACTGAGCCATGGGGGACAGCAGTTGTTACCAGCTTAGAGTCCAACAGGGAGACCACAATTCTTACCTTGTGGGATCTATATGTGCCCCAGCTGGCAATCCATCAGATGACATACGTGTTTATGCACAGGTTGTTGATTTTGTGGATACGACATGTGTGTGGGATGTTGGAAAAGGGCATTTCAAGGTCTATGTAGGCCGTGTGGAGCTCATTTCATTGATGTATGTCCTGGGTGACTGCCTTGAAAACTGTCTAGCAGGTTTAGGGACCATGATCTGCCCCTGACCAAACCAAAATGGGTAGGGTTGGGTGTTTGTAGGCTCCCAATAGCTCTGTTTATGAGTTCCATAATGATGGACTCCATGGTCTTGCAGATCAGGCTTATTAGGCTTATAAGACAATATTTCCCATGGTCTGTTGTGCACCAACACTTGTGGAATGTGCCAAACATTGCTGTAATCCATTCAACAGTTTCATATCCTGTACAGAGGGTGAGTCTCAACAGACTGTTCAGGTGCAGGGTCTGTTTGTTTTGGAATTCACATATGACACAGCCAGGGACACCATGTCATCCCATAGACACTGTGTTTTTAGATTTGGATAGAGCTGTTTAACCATTGTATATGTGATTTCTGGCTTTTCACAATCTCCAGGTATGGTAATGGGCCCTTTTGTCAGTGAGAGGGGGTAAATATGTATGAACCTGTCTGACAAGATGTTGGCAATGTCAGTCATGTACATGTATTCATTTACACTTTGCACTGACTCAGAACATATATGAGTTTACATTGATATTTATGACATAGCTAAAGAAAGCTTCATGGTTCTCTATGGACTCTTTGGCAATATTTTTGCCAGAACATGGCTTGGATAATGTTAGGAGTGCACATTGCTTCTTGATGATACTGATCGGAGATTTATTGATCTTCTTTGGATTTTCACTTTCTTTGAACAACTTAAGTACTTGTAGTACATAGTTTGATTATGACAGGGGTCCAATATATTATATGGGTCTGTTTTCATATCACTGTGTGTGCAAGGCAGGATTGGTGAATAGTGACATGTGTCTGGAGTAAGAATTGCAACTGCCAGATATGTGTGGCTCACTGCTGTACTCAGACATGGCCTAAGTGTGTGAGCATGCCCAGTATGACCTTTCAGTATGTTGTTGACTGACATTTGCTAAATTTGTTTAAGTGTGTGAGCATGCCCACTATGGGCATATATATACTATATATGTGTGTGAAAATTCAAGTTGTTTTTTACTTCAGGGCTCACCTTTGTGTTGTACATTGACAGGAAGCACACTGTGCCTGCAGGGCTTCCATGAGTCAATTTGCATAGCCTTATCAACATTTCTACATACAGGGGGGACAGCTATTATTTGTACATTTCTACCCGGGGGGCACACCTGATTGTTACTGTGGGTGTACATAGGATGAGGGGTACACCTGACACTTATACACATTTGCTAGGCCTGCACTGCTATGTCAGGTACACCATTTCAGTCTGTACTGTTGCCTATCGTACTGGATTGAGGCATACCACTGTACTACAGACATTAGCTTCCAATTACATGCATATTAGTTTGTGACTTCATAGCCTACCCAACCCACATCACACTGCCTGGCCTGCTATCTGTCTGCATAGGCCTGGGGGGAGGTTACTCATATGCCTCTTCAGAGGGCATGATACAGCATTTGTTTGTATTTATTTTATTTTACATTTGTTGACCGGGCTAGTCTAACTGGATATATGTCCATTTTCAGTAGAGGCCCGGGGAGAAAAGCTCCAAAGACATGTTTCAAAAATATAAGTACAGACAATACACAAACATCAGGTATTATAATAATAAAAAATAGCAATTATAGTAAAAAAAAGTAATTGACAATGGTACAGTGCAGTAAAAGCCTGGAGGATTTTAAAAGGATGGAAACTGAGGTTAAGAGTTAGAAAATAGTATGAGTGGAGTGTATGGAGACATAGTATAGGTTAGGTAGGAAACAGAGAAAAGGAAGTTGTATGTGTAGTGAAGATAGAATGGATTTACTTAAGAAAATGTATATAATGAGGATATAAATAATGTATAAAAAGGTAGATCAGAAGAGTCTAGTCAGATGGAAGATGTAACAGAGGATAGTAAGGACTAGATAGGTAAGTTGAGTTTGTAGAGGTATAGGACTAGTCAGGTTTGGCACAGGAGCATAGCCAGTATGATTTGAGGTAGAGTTTAAGTCTGTTTTTAAAGAGAGATAAGGAGGTGAGTGAGGTTAGGTCACTAGGGAGAAGATTCCAGGATTTGCCAACAGTATTAGAGAAGAGAGAATCCCCAGCCCTGTTATGAGGTTTAGAGGTGTATACAAGAAGTTTGTGTGATGAGCATAAGGACTTCAGATTTTTATAGGGGGTAATGAGGTTTGTTAAACTTGGAGTGCTTGAAGGTCTGTTGTCTCTTGTTTGTGTTTGTCTACAATTGTTCTGCTGGCTGTGATTGTTAGGTATGTGACCCCCCCAACTGGTATGTGTGAGTGACTTAAGTTGTGTCTGTGCTAGTGAAATGCATGGTTTAGTGGTTCAGTACTGTGACTATAGTGCACAGTTTCCTGAGTTCGAGACCTGTCACTGCTTTTTATTTTCCTGCTGGGCAGACCTGACTGGTTAAGGAACAGTAAAGCAGGTGTGAGCATATTTACCCGACTTTGCTCAACTTTGCCCGACTTTGCCTGACTTTTCCCAACTTTGCCCAATGTTGCCCAACTTTGCTCAACGTTGCCTGACGTTGCCCGATGTTGCACTGGTTAGCGCACGGTGCGCAGCTACGCGCAATTGTATTTAAATATGCTCAATACTGGTAAAATGTGCATAGCAGTGCTTTATATTGCTTAAAATAAGACACTCATGCCTCAGGTGGTGCTGCAGGGCTGCCTGTGTCAGATGCATGTAGTACACTCCCTATACATGTTTGAAAACAGGTAGTGTCAAGTTAGGCATCCCTTTTACTGTATGTGTGAGTCAGAGAGAGGTGTTATTTCCAGGGTTCCTACTGAGTTAGTGTATGTGCTATGCGTTGTCCCTTTGCCAAGGCCAGGGCATACTGGGCATGCCTCCTTCTGCCTACTTGGCCAGGCTCAGGTTGTTCCTCCTCCGAGTCATGCTGTGCCTGTGCAGGCCTTGGCAATGGTGGGGGCTTGTTTGGCCCTGCCCCATGCTGTTCCTGCTGCAGCTGTTTCCACAGGATCATATTGTGTAGCATGGCACATACCATAACAATTTGGGTACATGTAGTTGGTGAGTACTGCAAGGCTCCACCAGATGTGTCCAGGCACTGGAACCGTGACTTGAGCATCCCAAACACACGCTCAATTATGTTTCTTGTTTGTGCATGTGCCTCATTATGGAGTTCTTGTTCAGGTGTGTGTGCATTTCTGATGGGTGTCATCAGCCACAGCTCAAGTGCGTATCCAGCATCCCCCACTAGGTGACCATCTGCTACTTGGTGGAAAAGACACATATTGCTGGCCAATGCCTCATGGGAATTGGGGAAATGTACGTGCTCACTGGCATGTGCTGACATGGCATCCAGGAACTGGTGGAGTACCCTGGATGCTGATGCCTGTGAAATCCCCATCATATCACCAGTTGGTCTTTGGAAGGTACCTGTAGCTAGTATTCTTAGGCCTACACATACCTTGGTATCCACTGGGATGGGTTCCCCTCTGTTGGTTCTGTGTGTGAGGCTTGGCTGGCACAGCTCAACAATTTGCTGCAGGAAGTCTCTGTCCACCCTATAGCGCTCCACTATCTCCAGCTCATGTAGCCACTGGTAGGTT
The DNA here is from genome assembly GCF_019279795.1 of Protopterus annectens. Taxonomy (NCBI): domain Eukaryota; kingdom Metazoa; phylum Chordata; order Ceratodontiformes; family Protopteridae; genus Protopterus; species Protopterus annectens. The sequence continues at coordinate 1,559,193,436 of NC_056728.1, read as the reverse complement.
ACCCTGGGTCTGTACACTCTTCTCCGTCTCCTCACTGTTGGTTGCTCAGCAGCATTCACAGCATCACCACCCTCAGCACCTTGCACATGTTGGTTTATGATAGCAAGAGCAGCCCCTAACATTTTGTCTGACATAAGCTTTTTAAGCTTTAGCTGTTTGTATACTGCAGTGTTGCAGATTTCTTGGTAAAAAACAGGGAAGAATGCTGTTTGCAGAGTTTAAAGTGCTGGGCTGGGCTAGTCTGCTGCCTGTGTAATTGGCTGATTCTGATATATTTCACCTGGCAGCTCTGCTAGTTCTCCTTGGTTAACTTCCTACTACTTCTTTTTCTTCCTTTTGCATTTCTGTTTCCGCCCGGGGGGAAGTGCAGCGCAAACAAGCGCAAACGTGTGCAAACGCGCGCACATGCTGTATGCATGTTTGCAAGGAGTTTCCTATCTTTTAACATTGTGCACCTTTGGTTTAAGGTTTTCAAATAGGACAACTGTAGGCACACTTCTTGCAATCCTGAGCAACTCAAAGCAAACATAAGCCACTGTGCTCCAATCAGCTTACAGCCTGTCTGACACACCCCATCATGATGTCACCTATATTCTACTCTACTACTCACTTACTCCTACTCATACACTCTTGGGACATGGCTCACATGCTGGGGAAAATTGGGATTCGCTATCCTTATCCTCATTTGCATAGGATTGCCTACTAATGCATGGTTACATCTCTGACACTGAGCTTCTCCCCTTAGCAACCACTACTCAGTGGCCATGTTGTCTTCAGCCTGCCATTCACCTGCATAGCAGAATAAGCTTTTTAGTGAAAATGCCTATTTTTGGCTTTTTTTTAATTATTTTCTTGTTTTTATAAGCGCCGCACATTTTAAACATTTATAAATGCCAATGGCCTTATATTTGGCCATTGGCATGCTTCCTCAACAGTATGCATCCTTTATTTGGAGATGTCATAGCTCCGTTTAGCTATCTGCAGAACGGTACTCCGTTACCAATGGAGTACATTTCTGCAGATAACACTAATCTTCCACAGACAGGTTAATGTTTCCTGGATCGCAAATTTACCTCATTTGCATAGCTTTCACCAGCAAATGAGGTAATTTGCATACCATGACGCTGTCCGTGCAAGAGTAGTTTTAGCAGCTCTCTTGCACGTCCCTGCTGGCTGTTCATGGATTGCACGGCAGACATATTGCCTGTTTGACGTCTTACACTACTCTACAACTCTGTGCAAGCTTTCGTAAATCCTGCCCATTGTGTTCCCAAAGAAATTACTGTAACTTCAAGTCAAGTTTTACCACCATTGATGTGCAGTGATCATGGGGTTATAAAGGTTGATTTGTTGATAAATAATTCTGCCAAACTGAAATCTAATCCAATGTACAGAAGGTTAATTACAAATTATATGGAAGAAAAAGAGTCACTATATAAAACTAACTGGAGTGAGGTGTTCAGCGGAAAAACTGCAGATGGAATGTAGAGAGTTTTGAAAGAGAAATTGTTTGAGTGCAAAAAAATATTAAACATCAGGACCTAGGCATATAAAGTCAGGGGGATATATTTCCATAAGAACAACATATCTGATTAAGGTGAGAGACAAAAAATATAAGAAATGGAAGAGAGGTCGAACTACAACTTTGAAAACTGAAATAAACAAGCTGGACAAACAGATTAAGCATAGTGTGAGACAAGATCAAGAAAATCTTGAAGAAAATTTATATAAATATATTGAGCATAATAGGAAACCTTTTTATAGATACATAAGATGTGGAAGGAGTAACAACACACAAATTGATAAAATGCATGCAGATTCTAAAATTTATTCTCAGACATAACATATTATAGATTTATTTACAAAATTTTATGCAAAACAGTTTAGCTCCACAAAAGGGGTGGTAAGTTGTTTTTGTGACATCTAAGAAACCCCAGATACTGGAATCAAATTAGATTATATTGAAAAAGAACAGTGCAAACTGGATCCAAACAAAATGCAGGGAGGAGACAGAATTAGTAACAATGATCTGAGAACACTTCAGCAAGAACTTACAGTACCATTACATATATTATTCACTAGGTCATATAAATATGGGGAGATTCCTCAAGATTGGAAACATGCACTTATTTAACCTGTTTTTAAGAGAAAGGGGAGTAGGACTAACCCAGAGTCATACAGAGCCTTAAATCTACTTTCATGTCGTGGAAAAATAATGGAGAAGGTAATATTGTATAAGTTATTGTCAGAATTGGATAGATTGGGACTTGAAACCATATATCAGCATGCATATGTTGGAAACAGATCTATTACCACCTGTAACATGATATTCTATAACAGTATAATAACAGCTATGAATGAAAAATTGTGCTGTGATGTAATGTATATAGATTTTACTTCAGCATTTGATAGGGTCATACATACTACACTGATCAATAAATCAGAATAACTAGATATTGATGTACTCTTGATAAGATGGATAACTGCATGGCTTACAAATAGGACATGGCAAGTATCATACAGCAATTGGACAGGTAAAATCCTTGGTTACAGTCAGAGTGTCCTACAGGGCTCTGTTCTAGGCCCTTACTTGTTTAGATTGTATCTTTCAGACCTAACTTTTTCATCTGAGGTGTTCTACAGTCTATATGCAGACAACCTGAAATTGGGTAAACTGATTACATGCGTTACAGATAAGGCATGTCTGCAAAATAACTTGACTAAATTGACCATTTGGGCACAGGAGAATAATATGCTGATAAATACATCAAAAACTAAGCATATGAGATTTGGTAGGCATAAATTGGAAGGTGAATATTTAATACAGCATATAGTGATTGAAACTGTAGACTCATTTAAGGACCTGGATATATGGGTAGATTCAGCTATGAGTTTTTCTAATCATAGCAACCAACTGGTTAATGATAGGTATAGAACTATAGCTTGCATAAAAAGATTTATAAAGTCTAGGAAATCAGAAATAATGAAGGCATTGTTTGTTAGTTACATTAGACCCAAATAATGAAGTAATTGTTTGTTAGTTCCATTAGACCCAAACTTGAGTATGGAATAACAATATGGAAACCCTATAAGAAAACAAGCATGAGTAAACTGGAAACAGTACAATGGAAATATATCAAGGGTATCCATGGATGTCAAAATTTAAGTTATTATGAAAGACTAAAATATCTGAACTTTTACAGTGTCTCATATAGATACCTAAGAGGAGGTCGTATTAAAGTATATAAGGCATTTAGTGACAACTACCTCTGGGAATGTTTGGGGTTGACAAAATGTATTACAGAATCATCAGACAACCTATGTAGAAGATTCGGTAGGAATGAGAAGTGTACTAATTGGTTCTCTGACAGAGTAGCTGATGCATGGAACAGACTACCAAATTACATTAAAGCAAGTACTAGTTTAGATATTTTTAAGAACAGCCTGGATACACATAGCTCTCAACCTTCCATCTCCAAAATGAGGAACACTTGCCCTCATAATGTGGAACAAATGAGCAAAATGTGGAACACATACTAATGGCTTGCTAACAACTTCACCTAAGAAGGCCATAGGATGGTTAAAATATGCTGGTTTTACTTATAAAGATCTTTTAATGAATTAATATGATTCATTTCTATTTACCATGGATTTCACTTTAAAAAATTCCTAACACTGAATGTGTGACAGAGTCTTTCAATGTGGAACATTGAGGAACTTTGAGGAACATGAACTTTTTAAGACCCCAAATGAGGTACGTTCCTCGTAATGAGGTACACTTGAGAGGTATGTGGATACATATTATGAGAACAAGTGTTTTGGTATATTTGCAAGTTAGAAGAACATTAATCCCCATGTTTGAAATATTTGTATGTATGTATGTACGTATGTATGCATGTATGTAGATGCAACTCCTAAATGCTTTATGCCATGCATTGGTCCCCAAACTTATCTATGGTATGACCCCAATTATTCTCATTAGGGGTAATATATCATTATCAACTATGGGATGGGTAAAGCCAATCTATAACCAATTGGATAGGTTTTTTTAAGTACAAGAAGAGAAACTGTCTAGACTTAAAATGGCCCACAAGGCAGCTAGCCTAGTACTTACTTATGAACCTGTGAAAACTGCAATGAGCAGAAATTCCTATGAAAACACAGTAGTTGGTGCAATTCAGTGAGATCTTATGAAGAGAAGTAATATTTTACCAGTAAGACATGACACTTGGTGGTATTCCTATGCCTTATAAATGACATGGGATCACATGACTGGGAATGGGAATGGTGCCATTTTCACTGTTACATGCATTTCTGAAGGTGCTTACTGCTGACCCCTGATGGGTAGACAAAAGGTTGCCAGTAACAGGAAACAGATTTAAAGTAATTCATGACAAATGTAACCCTACCCATTACCACATCCTAGCAGGAAGCAGTTACTGCAGTAGATTTAGTCATTTCAGTATAATTAACATAACACACAGTACTGCCCACATAACTGAAAACTCACATATCTGATGTAATCCTTAACACAGTGATTAGATTTCGGTTATGAAGCTGAATAGAAGAAACATTAAATACTTAACTGTCATGAGTTAGAGTCTGGTTTAAGTGTGTCATAATATGTGTTTGTAGGTTACAAAATGCTGTAGCAGCAGGTAACAAAACACAGTAGGGACAACTTTAGTCTGGAGAATATCTAACTTCATACAGCAAACATCTATTTGGCAAAAAGAGGCCTAAAGCAAGCAGAGGGGACATGGAATCAAGTAGTATCTGACATTAATGCTGTAGGGGGAAGGAACTGCATCTTGGCACAATATAGGAAAAGAACAAATGACATGGTGGGTTGTGATAGGACACTGGCCAGGCAGAATGCAATTGCTGGTAACAACACAAGTAGTGGTCCTTCCACACTGCAGCCCGTAACACCAGATGAGGAGAACCATCTCTCTATAATGGGTGATAACTTTGACACAGATGAGGGCACCACTGAAATCATCAGAGGTGGTATGGGCACTGATCCTTTCAGGCCACTGCAGCAACCACAATCATCTATTGTGGTAAGTTAGTGTGAAATTGATTTCACTATGCCATTTTTAGAACTACTGCCATGATACCTATGCATACCTTTCAACCTCTTAGTGCAAAAAATCTGGACAAAACCTGACAAAATGGGAGGACAAAGGCCCAAAAATAGGGGCAGGTTTTAAATATTGCTCTTATAAACTTAGAAAGTTGCTAGGGCAACAGGGTCTGTGTTAACATACATTTTCCAAAGGATTTGAAGTCTGAAACTCAAATTTATTTCATTATTTAGTGACTTCAATCTTCAGATAATCCCAGTGATTTGCCAGAAGGCCACACATTTTATGAGGAATAGAGCCTAAAAATGAAGCAAAAATCTGAACAGTTGAGAGGTACATACCTATGTCTAACCCTTAACATTTCTCATCATCAGTTGGAGCATCTATGTCAGATCTGGCACAGAGTCAGCAATCTTTGCATAAGTTTGCCCATCATAATTTCAGAATAAAGCATGTCATCTCTCACAGGTCTCATTGACCATATACTCCCATATTTCATCACATGGTCAGCACAAAAAAGTAACAATTTCTTGTACTTTGACACAGCAGGCTGATGTTGACAACAGAATGTCTGTTGTTAATAATGCCTTAACTGGCTTGTTTATGACAGTCTGCACCAGTGGTACAAAGTCACAAAGTATACTGGCAGGATCATCTACTCCACAAAAAATGGATAACTCCATGGGCAGTGACACAGGGTCACACAGTCATCAGAATGACAAAATGACATTGCAGCAGTGGAGGCAGAATGCATTTCTGTAAACAGCCTGCTCACCTTGAAGAAGTGAATATTATTTCAGAGGTAATACTACCCTTTGTCACACCTGTATAAAGGGATGTCAGATGAAGATGATTTTCACATTTAGCTTCCAACACATACAAGGCCTTGGCTGCCCAGCATCAAATGTGTTGTTAGACAGTTCAGGCACTGGCCACTGCCACTGACAGTAATGTAGAAATGATTAGAGTATTGTAGGGTATATGTTAGGAATTTCCCCAGTACATGGAAATGGTGGAGACCAAGGATACTGCCATAATGATCCTCATGTCCATTATGGTTGTATACAAGGTATCCATGTCTGCCTTAATGCACATAACAGTAAAAATTTAACAGACACACAATGGAGACACACCAACAGATGGACAGAGTACTGTTCGCATTCACGAAGGATGAAAAAATTGGACTGCATCTGTATCCAAAGAATGTGGTACAACAATTCCAGGGGATGGAACTGAAAGAAGGCAAGCAAGAGTCTCGTCAGACTTCCACAACACATGGTAGAGCCTCTCAATCACAGTCTAGGTTTTGAGACATCCCATTGTATCCAGTAGAGCCCAGCACTGCAGCAAATTAACATCATACTCATAAGCCAGCACTTGCTTATGTTCTATGGGACCATCATACATGCTATCCTTGGGGAACATCATGCAAGTCACATGTCAAACCTCAGTAAATAAAAGTCAGACATCACCTAACCATCAGTCACCAGGGGTCCGAACTGAGAGATGAAAAGTCAGCAAGCAAAGGAGAGTAGTAGTGCTGAAGTTGAATTCATCCTCAAGTCTTGGTGAGTACCTTTATGAGGTAGACCCTGTTTTTCACAAAATCTCACCAAGGCAACACTGATATATAAACTGTATTTATATAGCATATACCATGGACAGAAGTAGGTCAAAAATTTAAAAAGATAGCTGGTTGCACAAGACCCAGGATAAAAAAGTGCCCAATCCTGGTAGGTGCACTGGTGCCAGGACTGGAAACAATAACAGTGTAGAATCCTCAGACTATAGAAACATTCCTACAATGGGGCCAGGCTAGGCTCATGGGGAGGGTGCCCCCCCCATTGTAGAAAAAAGGAAGGAGCAGTCCACAAAAATCACAAAAACTGATAGGCCAAAGAAGAGCCGTAAAGACGATAAACTGGACTATTGAGGATAAGAAAGAAATGATGTATTGTTACTATTATGCAAAAAGCTCACAAGTTCCAGACACAAGATATACAAAAAGATTAAGCGAGAAATTAGAGGAAAGAAAAATACTTCCACAAGAAAAACTATCAGAGGATTCAAATAAAGATTTGTGGTCATTAATACAAAATATTTTTGAAAAACAGTATATAGACCAAGAAACTTTGATCTATTTTGAAAAAGAAGCATCTGAGGAAGTTTGAAAATATATACAACAAAACTTAGATATTTTTGAAAAGTATAAAAGAGAAATATGGACATGGGAAAGAAAGAGAGATTTGATATGGTGCAATAGTTATACAAAGGTGAAGCCAAATCAATCAACATAAAGAAGGCAGCCCCAAAGATATTTGAAGAGAAATACAGGCAAAGCCATCTAGACATGGATAATTTCATAATAAAAAATAATATCACAAAGAGGGAATGTAGAAAAGAAGATTAGTAAAGCAGAAGTTAAAAAAAAAACAGAAGTTGAAGTTATGGAGTGCCTGTGAAGTGAAGGATTTGATGTAGAAGGTCTAACACAAGTTACATCACAGCAGGATGGAACAAGTCCCCAGAGTAAGGAGAAACGGGAAGATCGGGAGACATCTGAAGAAGAAATATGGACATGGGAGAGAAAAAGAGATTAATATGGTGTAATATCTATGCAAAGGAGAAAGCAAAAGTAATCAATACAAAAAGATCACCAAAGATATTTGAAGAGAAATACAGGCAAAGAAATCTGGACATGGAAAACTTTACAATACAAAAAATAAGATGACAAAGAAGAAATGTAGAAAAGAAGATTTGTAATGGAGAAGTTAAAGAAATAGAAACTAAGGTTATGCAGTACCTCTGAAGTGAAGGATTTAGTGTAGAAAATCTAATTCAGAAAGCACCACTAAATTATGGGGAAACCAGTGGAACAGGATCCAATTGGTCAGGTGCTATTTGATGATATTTTGGAGACTTCCACAGGAAACCAGTGTAAACATTCATTTGAAGCAGGACAACAAGGAAGGAACAGGAAACTGTGGAAACTCTGACACAGTTAATGTTGAGGAGTGCTAGGCCGGTGAGTTCCCATATGACAGAGCAACGGATGGCACAGGATGAAATCGAAGAGAATGTGCCACAGGAAGATGCAACTGAACTTTCTATAGAATGCCTGCAGGAAATGGAAAACAAAAAATGTGCCCTCAGTTTAGAAGAAAACAAGATAAGAGATGAGGTGCTTGACTTAATAGAGATAGACATATTAAGATCAATGAAAGAAATAGACTGCAGAAGTTCAGTAAAACACAAAACGTCAGAAGTTTGATAAAACAAACAAACACAGTAATTAAGACTGTCCACAGCAATCCATGTGATATAACAGAAGTAAACAGGATACATTACTGTGCAGCTAAATTAATAACTGATAAAGCTCTACCACAAGATCACACGGTAGTGAGGGAGAAAAAGGGGAGAAATCAAATACCATCATGGAAGTATCGAACAGAGAAAACTATAAAGCAACTAAGACAAGAAGTGTCACTGTTAGAACAGTATAGGAGAGGGAACAGATCAACAAAAAATACTTAGAAAGATAGACGTGATAAAAGCAATGCACAGTATTAAAACAGATCAGGATCTATAATGCACCATCACAAATAAACTAAATATCTCAGCACAGGTGGAAAAACTTAAAAGATACATAGATAAATATAAAGGAAAAGTACAAAATAAGCAATTTATTGATGACCCAAAAAACGTTTTATAGAGAACTGGGAAACAAGGTAAAATGAATTGAAAGACCACCAAAAAAAGAAGACATAGATATATTTCGGAGAAGTATCTATGAAGATCCTGTGGAACATAACAAAGATGCTAAATGGATATAAGAAGTAAAAGAAAGAATAAGAAGTTTAAAGGTGCAGGATAGGAAATGGGATGAAGTAACAGCCAGAGAGATTGAAACAAAGTTAAGAAAAGCCTCTAATTGGAAAACAGCAGGCCCAGATGCAGTACCTAACTTCTGGTTAAAAGTATTAACATCTTTACATGAAGATTTAGCTACAAGTAAGAACTATTTATGTGCGCACCCTGAACAAACACCAACCTGGCTAACAACAGGAAAAACAATATTCCTACTTAACAGTGAACCTGCAAGTTATCCTAAAATTTATAGACCAATAACTTGCCTTCCGATGACATATAAACTATACACTGGAATTAATGCCGACAGAGTTTATAGTTATTTAGAAGAAAACTCAGTTATGGCAATAGAACAAAAGGGCAATAAAAGAAAGTCATATGGAACAAAGGATCATTTGTTGTTAAATAAAGTCATAGTGGAGAACTGTAAAAAGGGGAATAATTTAAGTATGGCATGGATTGACTACAAAAGAAACATTTATAGTATCCCACATTCATGAATAAAAGAGTGCTTAAAAATGTATAAGATACACCCTACACTGATCAACTACAGTACAGTGACCATGGGACAGTGGCAGACCACTTTGCAGTTAAGGCATGATAAAGAACAAAATATTATTATAGGGATAAAAATTAAAGGGGATATTCCAGGGTGACTCTCTGTCACCACTGCTATTCTGCCTTGCTCTTAACCCATTAAGCTGTAACTAAAATGCTACAAGAATAAGCTTTATTTAAAAAGTTAAGTTCTATCTTTTGTACTGACCTGGGTGACTGTAAAATCTGATGTTTGTACTGAAAATGTCCCACTTTGGCCATTTGAAAAGGTGGCAACTCTATCTACTTAACAACTTTGTTGATGGCTAGAATCTGGCTCCTAGAAAACAACAAAGTGTTAAGACTTCTCATCTTCTCTTTGTCAACGATTTAAAACTGTATAGCTTATCAGATAAGGAAAGGAAAGCACAACTGCAAGTTGTCAAAACATTTTCAGATGATATAAGAATATCATTTGGTCTTGATAAATGTGGAAAAGCAACCTTTAAAGCAGGAAAATTGCAGCACCAAGAAAACATCAGTTTGGGATAAGAATGTGATGTTAAAGGACTTGAGCAAGAAGGAGTGCATAAATATTTGGGAACTGATGAAGGATCAGCAATAAAACATTAACAAATGCAAATAAAACTCAGTAAGGAATACTTTAGAAGACTCAAATTAATCCTGAAAACAGCGTTGACATCTAGGAACAAAATCCAAGATGTAAATAAATTTGCTCTTCCTGTCCTAACTTACAGTCTTGGAGTGATTGACTGGCCGCAAAATGTGTTGGATACAGCAGAAAGGAAAACAAGAAGGATGCTTCATGCTCACCAAATGATTTATAAAAATCAATGTATACCAAGATTATATATTCCCTGTTCTGAAGGACGGATGGGCCTCCTTGAAATTGATTACGTGCATAGATCTCCAATCATGGGACTCCACACATATCTGCTGACCTCACGAGACCCAAATGTAGTGAAAGTTTTGAAACACGAGGAGAATAAATCTAAGATGACTTCAATGCTTAATCTAGCAGAAGCATTTTGGTGTCAAGCAGGAATGGAAATCAAACCACAAGTCGATAAAAATCAGGCAGCAACTAAATGGCATAAAAAACAAAAGAAAGAATGTAAGATGAAGAACCAGATGAGAAGGCAAGAAATGTAGAAAATGCATAAATATAGTTGCAAGTATAGAAAACTTATGGAAGAACCTCATGTTGATCAGAAATGAATGCAGGAATGGTTAAGGAGAGGCAAATTCAAACCAAGAGATGAAAGGTCAATATTGACGGCACAAGATAGTGGGCTACATACACGTTGGTTTACAAAGTGCATTGAACATGTGAGAGAAACAGCAAATCTAGGTTTTGTAAAACAGAACTGGAAATGGTTGCACACCTCATTGCTGGTCGCAACATACTAATGGCAGAAGGACTGCATACTGAAAGGCATAATTATGTGGCAAGACTGTTGCACTGGGGATTGTGCAAACATTATGGTACTGAAGTGGCTGAAAAACACTGGAAACATGAGCCACAAAGCATCATAGAAAATGATGAAGTCTACATCACTGGGGATAATCCATTACCAACAGTTCAAAAGACAGATGCTACAAAACCAGATATAGTGGTCCAAGAAAAGAAGACAAAAGTAGCACTGATCATTGAAATTGCCACACACAGTGACGAGAGTGTATTGCGTACAGAGAGACACAAAGTCATAAAATATCAGGATTTGCAGGCAGAAATGACAGCAATGTGGAAGAAAGATACCCAGATAGTTCCAATAGTAGTAGGAGCAATGGGTCTTATAAAAAAGAGTCTACAATCATATTGAGATATCTTAGCAATACATGTAACTCCATACGAATTGCAGAAGGAGTCCTTACTGGACACATTGCAGGTGCTGCGAAGAGCAATTCTACCTGAGATCAAAGCGTGAAACAATACTAACTTCTTGAACTTTAATCTTAGTTTGACTTAGGAATGGGGTCCATTCCCGTTACGGTATTAGAAACCCAAAAGTGTTAGAGAAATTAAAAAGGGACAAACCTCAGGAAGTGAAAGTCAAAAGTCACCTAGCCATCAGTCACCAGACATGGGTATCCATGCATAAATCTTCATTACATCCGAAAAACATTGATGAAACAATACCAAAACCATTCTTTACAGCGTGCAAAGTAGTGTAGTCATTGCAGTGAGATCTTTCCAAATAGCCCAATGCATATCTTAATGCACTATACTTTGCATTCCTGCTAGTAAATCTGGCACAGTGGCCACTCAGCACTCAACACAGTACAAATGATGAAAAGCAAAAAAACAGAACCATCTCAGGGTTCTTTCAGCAGCTTCCTAGCCCTATTGGGACTAAGGAATGAGGATGCAGCTGGTAACATGCTGCATATGCCTTTGTCAGCAAAAAGGGTGCAATAATCAAGCCAGTGTGGTCGCAGCTGATGCAAATGGTTTGGTAGCACCAAAACAGCCTTTTTTGTTGATACAGGCTCCTGAGCTCCTGAATGTGAAGCAGAGAGGGAGGTCGCAAAGCAGGTACAAGAACTACAGAAAGAGACAGCACACACAGGAATTAGTAGAGGCAGGCCCGACTATCAGAAACAAGGTACGGAAGGTTTAATTTTGAACCTTTCCTCTAAGACTATTACTTTGCAACAAGTTAATGTACTCAACCGAGGCCTCAGTTTTATTCCTGCAGGCAACTCTACTATCAATGATGTATTGACTGACATAAAACTTTTTGTGAGAAATATTTCTTTGAAGCTAATGTTTGGGAATGGTGCTAACTCTGATGCCTGTATGTTTAGGAAACCCAGTGTTTATACTCCTGTGAATACCCCTTTAGTAGAAGCTTTCCTGAAGCTCTGTGTTGATGACATATATGAGTATTTCTCACACTCTTCTGGTAAGGATTTGAAAAAATATAACAATTTAAGTAAAGAGGAGTATTCATCTTTGCTAGATTTAGTGAAGTGCAGTGATATCTGTTTTTGTCCTGCTGATAAAGGGGGAGGCATAGTTATTATGGATGTTTCTAGTTATTTAGAAGCTATGTTGCTGATGCTGCAAGATGGTAATACCTATGTTAAGATAAACAAACAAGATGTAGCTAGACTCATCACAACGATAGGCGAAAGAATTGAATCTCTGTTAATGGATGGTGTAATAGACAGATGTGAGTATTTTTTGGTAGAGTGTGCGGTGACACTGAAGATTTATGGACTACCCAAGGTCCATAAGGACTAGTTACAACCACCCATGCGGTCACTAGTTTCTGGTAGGGGCTGGGCCACTGAGCCCTTGTCCATATTTATGGAGAACCAGCTATGTCCAGTGGTTAATGGGATGGGGAATATCTTGAGAGATACCAGAGATTTTCTGAAAAAATTGTATGACTGGTCCACTAATGACTATAATGGAGAGGTTTTTCTAGTCACCATGGATGTTGTCTCTTTCTTTACCTGCATCTCTAATGATGCAAGTATTGATAATGTAAGAACACTCTTAGGTCATAACCTTGCATTCACCAGTAATAAGGTGTATTTGATTTGTACTCTATTGGAACTTATATTGGATTTCAATGTGTTCATGTTTGAAGATGAGCATTATCTACAACAGACAGGTGTAGCTATGGGCACGATATGTGCCAATAGCTACGCCAATATGGTTTTGGCAGAATGGGAGCTGCAAAATGTGTTTTCAGACCTTAACAGATTCAGAGGGTCCATTTTTTTATGGCTGTTATGTTGATGATCTGTTTCATATCTGGGGGGGGATGCCAGAAACCCTTTACCAGTTTGTGTTATATCTTAACAACACCACGAGCTTTCTCTGCTTTACCTATGAATGGTCAGTAGAGTGTATTTCCTTTTTGGACATAATGGTATATAAGACCCTGGGAGGGCTTTACACAAGACAGTTTGTAAAACTATGTAAAACCAATAATACAGTACACTCTCACAGTATGCACCCCAATCATGTCAAAAAGAATGTCCTTAAGGGACAGTTCTTTAGCACGGCCCGGTTGAGCACGAAAGATAGTGACATGTATAACTCATATGAGATTCTCACCTCCAACTTCTTGAGTAGAGGGTATGATAGTTCAGAAGTGGCAAGTGCACAGAATGATGCGGTCATGTTGAGAGACACCCGCACTAGACCATACTTTAATGAACAGACCAAACAGTCTTCCCCTTTGGCCATGAAGCCAAGACAACCAACACGAATGAATCTTACATATTCTAAGGACTCAGGTTTCATTTGTGGGATTATTAGAAAACACTGGAGGGTTCTTGTCTCAGATGAGAAGTGTAAAGGTTTACTGGAAGACGCTCCGTTTTTTTGTTTTAAGAATTGCCCCTCATTAAGAAAGATGTTGTGCTACAAGCCATTAACCAGAAGAAAAAGCAATGTAGTGAGTGACAGAATAGGTACATATCCTTGCCACCATTGCAATGCATGCAGGTTTCTAGAAACTGATGACCAATTTGTACATCCAGACACGGGACATACTTATGACATCAGACTCCATGCTGACTTTAGCAGTCAGAATGTTGTATATTGTGCACCCTGTGTGGACTGCAAATGTTTCTATATTGGGAAGATGAACCAGAGTCTAAGGGATCGAATAAGAGAACATGTCTATAGCATAACAAAGGGTGATGACAGAAACGCATTATCAAAACATGTTAAGACAGCAGGGTCAAGTCACTGGTTTAAATTTATGGTGTTGAATTATACACACCTAACTCAAGAGGAGGTGATGTTAGGACCAAAACTGAATGTGTGGAAATAAAGTGGATGCATTTGTTCAGAGTCAGTGAAGGCAAGGGGTTAAATGAGGTTATCCCAATTAAGCAAATTCTGAAGTCAAGTGATCTCATGCATTAAGCTATAAATTCAGTCTGATGTGGTGTTTGGTATTGGAACTGATAAAGTACCTTTGTGTATGAAAGCACTCATCCTGTTTTAACAGTCATTTGTTTTTATAATTTATTAAAAGTGTTTGTACTACTCTGCCTAGCCAGCTTTTACTTTTAATTTAATACAGTGCAAATGATGGCTGCATTAAATTTCTGAAGCAACAAGTTTGTTTTGAGAAACAAAAAAAATGTTGCACAGTGACAATTGACCATCAGTATTCACAGGAGACATACTTAATTTACAAAATACAGTTGAGTAAAAAAAACTTAGTACTCACTGGGTAGTCACTGTGCAGACCAATGGCTTTCTTCATTGTTATATCTGAAAAACAGTGATGTCACACCGCAAAAAAGGAAAACAAAGAAAAAAAACACTTTTGTATAAAGTATCAGGACTTTAACAGAGATGTACTCATAATCTAGTGTGCCCATGGCAGTGAAGAATGCTCATACTACCCCTCTACATGCAATTCCGTTTAATTTCTAATATTGCTTGACATCCTGCCAGAATATGTCTCACATGTTTACTGGTCCTGCTTCACCCATTCTAAATATGGAAATGACTTGAGGCATGTTTAAGACCTTAAACAATAGGTATTACATGACTGGCTGGCATTTTCTCTTTCAGTTAATAGATTATACTCTTTATGCTGCTCTCTCAGCAAACTTTCCTACACTCAGCTTTAATGTTGTGAAACTGTAGCTGACTGAAGATAACTCACCCGAAGGTTCATAGTGTTTTCCAGAAGTTTACTTCTTCAAAACAGCTCTACTCTAACTGCCATTTGATGGAGTAGGATAACCAAGGCATGTGCTTGACTACTGTTCCTATTACATAAAATTGTCCCGCTGAAAGCATAACAGATACATTTCTCCTGCAAGAGTATTAGATGCTTTCCCACTACGTTCTCCTCCCACCCCCATTTCCTTAGCCACCCTTCATGCCATTATATTTATAGGACCTGCTCTCCACCTAGAACTCCACCTACTTCCTGCCCCTCTTAAAGGCATGCACATAAATATAGACACACCTTGGAGCACAGTAATACACACCCACAACTCCTAAACCATCAGTCTGCATTTAAGCACTCTAACTTTCTTTTCTCTATTATATTTACTAATTGATCCCAGTATTCACTTACTCCATCCACCCCACTCGGCTATCTAAGGCTACCCCTCCTGTATTTGTTACCCCAGTGATTTAGGTCCTCTCTCACTGAGCTATCTCTCTACAAACCTACATACCATGCTTCTGTTAAATATTACTACATCCTTACTCTTCCTGCTTTATTACCTCACAACTTACCATACACCACTCAGTTTTATACTATTTCAGCCACTATTCTGCTCCACCTCTGACTATTCAAAGCACCCCACATCACCACTAATTACTTCCAATATGTGCAATGACTCTTCCAATTTTTACTTCAAATTATTAAACAGTCACAACTATCACACCAAAATAGAACCAGCTCATACAGTTAAATAAAAACAAACTTAACAAACGTGTTCATCATTCTCTCTCTCTTACCCCTCTGTGGGGATATTCACCCCAACCACTCCTCCCATCTAGACTACCCAATAGTCTCCTAAACTCATCCCGAGCCAACCCCCCCCCCACTCAGCCTACCCATCTCCCTGCTATGCAGGGACCATACCACCATGACCAAAATATCAAAACCAAACACCCTTACCTCAAACTCACCAAAACAACTTAAACTCATTTCCTTAAATACTTGTAGTACCTATAATAAAATCTCAGAACTCCACAACTGGATCTTCCACTGTAAACTAGATATTCTTGCCATAACTGAAACATAGCTATAACTTCATGTACTTAACAGTGAAGTATCATTCACTGGTTATAATTCCATCAGGGCTGACTGAACTAAAAAAAAACAAAAAAAAGATGCGGTCATATAACTTTACTATACACAGACTATCTTGAAATCCTACTGTATAATAAACCTATCCCCAAATTCCATAATGCCGAACTCCTCTTCTCCCATCTCAAACTAAATAAACAGCTATATATTATACTACTCATTTCCCCAGGCACCAGTGCTACAACCCTGGAACACATTCCAAATGGTATCGCACATACACTTTCTAATGAAAAGATAATCCTAGGTGACATAAATTTCAATTGGCAGATTATCTTCACAAAATATGCATCAACTAAACTTCACCTGACTTAGCTCATTTCCGCTCCCACACATTGTAACTATCCCCAAAACTGTGTCTCACTACTCTACTGGATATCAGCGTCTGATTCCCCTAAGTAGGTCTCCAGTGGCACCCTCTTTGACTCACTCAGTGACCACCTCCCTATATATGAAAACAGACGTGTTACCCTTCATGTCAAATAATTACATAGAACTTCCTCTAACTTCATTAATCTTAACCCTGATACACTTAACAGAATCCTAAGATCCTTTAACTGATCTAACCTGAAAAAATATTCCACTCTATAATGCTGTACACAAATTTAACACACTTTTCCTGAAAACTCTCAATACCCGGATCCAAGTAGAATAAAAGGAGTGAACAATAGCCACTCTCCTTGCTTATCCACTCGAAGCAGGCATCTAATGCATGAAAAGATATCCAAATTTGAAAGCTCAAGCAGGTGAATACAAGTGCATGCGACAACCAGACAAACAAGAAAAAGTCGCCAGAAGTAAATACAGAAAAACTGATTTAATGAATAAAAACAAGCTTCACCAAGAAAGCTTTCACATATAATGCTACTTCAGGTGGTTAACAAATTAATTAAGTTATTACAACACAATACTGCTGAATATGAATCTTTCCACTTATCAGTCCCTGACATTCACCTCAACAAAATTTCATTTTATTGCATTCAATCTGCTGGGGACGCAGTCCAATGAAGAATTTTATAGTAAGCATTTTACCACCAACTATATGCATAAATTAACTTTGCAGTCATGCAAACTTTGCAGAAAGGGAAAATTCTAAAGACAAAATGAATCATTGTTGGCATACTCTTAGAAACTTGACTGGCGGCGATTTCCTGTGGAGAACAAACACTGGTGAGTTCAACATCAGGGAGTTCAAGTGGACCGCAAACATTTTCCTTTTTATACTTGATGAGGTACACAGTGCAGAAGTCCTGCGAGCTGCGTATACTGTTTCATATCAATTTATTAAGATGCAATAATAGTGAAAAGCTGCCATTCATGCAAAATAAATTCAATGTCATATACCCAGTACCAACATCTCGTCATCTTGCTGCAATACAGATGTATGAGTGTGCGCACATCTGTGACTGCGCCTGCTTCTAACCATATAGTACTTTCCAGAAATGTCACTGCAGTATTCATTTCACCTACTTATATGTCTTCATTCTTCACTGCTGTAATCCTTGCCATATTCTAGCTCACTCAGTGATATTTCAGTGCATGTTAAATCCGGCCTCTATTTTCCTTCATTCATTCATTGTATATTTCCCTTGCTCTCCCAGGCTATGATGCAATATATTAATATATATAGATGTAGATATAGATATATATCTAAAGGGTTTACTGTCAGAATTCTGGAAATCTCTTCCCCTAGTAATGACTTACTCGAACCGAATGAACGAAAATTACACCAGCGTTTCCTCACACCAACGAACGCAGTAATGTTGATAATGTTGAAGTTGACATTATAAACATTACCCAACTTACTGAGATGTCTGGTGATGTCCTACACATGTGTTGCAGGGGGAAACCCCCCTGCATTCCCCATACCCCCTGCTAATTATATATTCCAACTTCGAGTTGCTAAAATTATAGAATGGACTTTAAAAACATAATTAAACCTTCCTAGTTTTCAGATTACTTAAAATCACTTTACTTTCCAAAGCTGCAGTACAGACTTTTACAATATTTCTATCAGCCATCTTTCTCTTCAAATTTTTTTTTTTTTTTTTAATTATTAGTAAGGACTTAATGTGTGATTGTTCTTTTTTTTCTCCAATTTAACTGAATTTAGCTTGTCCCTCTGCATTCTTAAACTGTATGTATCCATTTAGCATTACTCAGAATAACACTTAGCATTTGCACTGCTTTACAACATATAGCTTGCAGTATTAATAATTTTATTTTTGCCATGTGTTTTTATATATTTATGTATTTCTTTACACGCATATATATTGAAGTGTGTGCTGTTTTACTATATCCTTTATATTCTTACGTCATACATAGTGTACATACTTAAAACATTTATTTTCTTGACATACATGGTTCTTTTCTTCGTATTTATGCTGTTGGCTTTATTCTGCTGGCATCTAGACATTCTGCTTGCTGATGTCCTACAAACGTAGTAGGCATGTTATTTGGTGGATTATGTTTACAAAGAAGTAGTTTGAAGTAGTATATGCTTTGATTCTTACATAAGTAACTGTGCTGTGACTAACATGGATTTGTTTGGTTCAGTGCACTTATGTGATTAAGAAAAATCAATGAATAAAAAACTAAGCAGCCTTCCTTTACCCCTTCTCTCCATTTGTACTATTTTACAGTTAAAGTCGCAAGTGTATGTTGAAAATAAAGTAGAAAAATAAGACTGCTTCCTGCACAGCCATCTCCCTCTGTGATATCCTTGTAAATGAATGAGAATACAGCATAAATAGATCTCTGATATATAAATGCTATTCCACCTATGTCATTTTCATGTAACTGCAGCAAACGCTGTCATCCTACTGAGAAACTATCTGTATTCAAATTTTCAACCAGTGGGTACTCTCATCTATTCCATTTGTAGACAAATGCCAAATAATATACAGGCTGTTGAGTTCATCTTCTAAAAGCAACTGGACATTACCTAGAGATTTATCCAGGCCCAGATTTAAGTGGGTTAAGTTCGGCATCAAAAATGAATGACAGCCTAGAGGAGTCTCAGGGAAGAGAAAGTACGATGTATGGTACAGCTACTGTTTAACACTATCAGTGTAAACACAAGACCCATTAACACAGAGCTTTCTGCTCTGATGGCCACTTCATCACATTAAACCCAGCTGAGATGGAAGCTTTTTCCTTCATTGAACAGCATGGACAGAACCTTTGATCTCAGTCCAGAAGAGATTAGCAGAATCTAAGCAAATAATGACATCATCTTGTTAAAGAACCATTGCACTACATACATGTCATAATTATTTCAGTATACTGTCTTTGTTACAGTACATCTGCAAATAGAGAAATATATGTTACTTAGTAAAGAAATGTTGTAGGTACTAAAAAGTCATTGCATTTTATTATTGATACAAAATATAATTAAAATGGCATAATCCAGGTGCTTTCTTCACTTAGAAAACTCAAATTTTATTTAAGATATTATCTTAATGTATACAGTTCTGAGCTTTACTTCAGCAGAAATACTAAGGCATTATGAAGTGTATTCACAAGCATTCATAATAATAGTAAAGTCCTTAACATTTTAAAAAATTTATCTAAAAATAAGGTTATTGTTTTCAAATAAATCATCCTTCTCTATGAGACATATAATTCAGAACTCACAGCAGTACTTTTCCTGTACTGGTGCTCAGAAATGTCATCATTGTATCTTTTATATAATACTTGACTATAGCTGGCTCTGTGACATAGAGGGATGAAGCCCAGACAAACCATGATCAGATAGTGACCTGCCCACTGGAGGAGCTTACAGCAGACAGAGAGGAAAGTAAACTCTTTGCCCACTCCACACATTTTGGGGGATGGGGAGAATCATATGCTCAAAGCATAAAAGAAACTTGACTTCCTGGTGGATACCAAGTGCCAGAACAGAGCACTCATTGATGAAGTAAGTTGTGCTAAGTGATGCCATTGCAAGGAAGGAAATGCAATCACAGGCTAATGCACTCCTCTTCACAGGCAGATTCTGAGCATACAATGGGAGGAACTAGGCACACACACACACCCACACACACACACACACACATACACACACACACACACACACACACACACACACACACACACACACACACACACACACACACACACACACATACACACACTGTCTTTCGGCTTTTCCCGGTTAGGGGTCGCCACAGCGGAACTCCGGTCCGCTAATGATTGGTAGTTGATTTTTACATGCCGAGTTACCAGCCCTGATGCACAACCTTCAACGAAGGTACGCCCATTCATGCATGTCTCCACGCAGAAGATGCTCAAACTGAGAATCGAATCAGACAGTGTCTTACTGTGAGGCGACAACGCTACCGCAGTACCACCAAGTAACAAAAATACCCCTCAGATTAGCCAGCAAACCTGATGTCCCCAGCTCTCCTACTTCCCTCTTAGGTTACTGATAATCCACACCTCTGCTGAGCTTGTGGCCTTCCCCCATAAGGACAACTCTCCCTCTGGGTTTGGCATGTGGTATCACCACAAATCACATGGGTAGTCATCGATGATGATGTAGAAAGTAGCAGCTTTGAACCTGAAATCATTGGTTAGCTTGGATGGATAACATTATGAAAACAAACACTAATAATAATACTAATACTACTACTAATAATACATTTATTAAATAATACAGTTATATAATAATAATAATAATAATAATAATAATTATAAGCATTTATTAAATAATAATAACAATGAACATTTATTAAAGAAAATCAAATCCATTGCAAATCTCATTTTTCAGATTTTTTTTGATGGGCAGCTTATTTATTTATTTATTTATTTATTCCAGTTTGATTACTGGGGTAGGGGGCCCGTTTTCAGCGGAGGCCCAGGGAGAAAAGCTCCACAGAACAAAGTTTATTAACATAAACATTTTTCAAAGATAGTTGAAAATACAGACAGTGGGTTTCTTCAACAAGAAATAAAACAAACAATACAATTTCAATTTAGTTCATGAGATAAATGAGAATATAGCATAATAGCTAGATTTTACTATTTAGTTACGAGTACAAATTTGCAATTGAGAGTGAGGTTAATGCTCAGACTGAATATGATGAAAAGTGAACACTTTGCACATTTTAAAATTAGTTCCTACTGTTTTATCATAAATAATTTCCTGTATAGACTTTAGATGGTAAGCATCCGATACAGGTTTGTCCCTCTGCATCTTTCTTCCAACAGCATAATGTTGTACATACCAGCAGTACAGATAATGTCTATGAAAAGTCTTAGATTTCTTGCTTCTGACAAATACTGAATAAATGTTCTTGTGGTTCAAGAACAAAGCAGTGTCTATATTAATAAACTATGGGCAGGATTCAATAAATGCTACATGCCTCGTTGAAACCCTGTTTGCATCACAGTGCAATGCACACATGATAGCATAATAATTTATATTCAGTAAGCATCCCTACAAGATGTGTAGACCCACGCAAACATGGTAAACATCATGGCATGCTAATTACTGCATAAGCAGCTGAATTATATGCTAATCAACCAACTCAAGATGGAGGAGCTATTCAACAAGCTATAAAGCAATCGTGAACACTTAGTGTAGCCTTCTGCCTAGTATTCCAAAATCTACTGGAATACAGCCACGGACACTACACTGGAATACAGCCACAGACACTACACTGGAATACAGCCATGGACACTGCACTGGAATACAGCCACGGACACTACACTGGAATACAGCCACGGACACTACACTGGAACTGAAGAATGTTAGGAGCTGCTGCTGCTCTTCTGCATTTGTATATGCAACGGGCTCATGTCTATGCTGCTGCCAATGATGATAGACCTCGGGCAAGGAGGAGAAGGGTATTTAGATCCCATTTCACTTTCCATGGTCTGTATGAGGTCGAAATAGTCGAGCGCTAAAGGGTGGATAGAGGCACACTCCGGCAACTCTGCAACCTCTGTCATCCTCACCTGATACCAAGGGTAAACCGAGGGAACCAATACCTGTGGAGACTAAGGTATGTGTAGCACTTAGAATATTAGCTACAGGAACCTTTCAATGACCCACAGGTTTGGGGTAGAGATGGCTACACTCTCCTGTACATCAGTAATCAGGATGATGCACCACACTATATGCCTGTTAACTAAACATTTATTTATTTAATTATTTTATTTATTTAAATTTGTTGACCGAGAGTGTCTGACTGGACATAGGTCCATTTTCAGCGGAGGCCCGGGGAGAAAAGCTCCACAGTAAAATAAACAAAGAGTAGTTACATTGGATTACATAGCGATTAACAATTTAACATAGCAATTACTTACAACATATTTACAGATGAAGAACATAGTACATCAGTAGACAACTAGAATCTTTATCTGTGAAGTACATAACAGACATTAACAAATGTAACAATGAGAAGTTCCTGCTGTATAATATAAGTACTAGGCTTATGAGCATCTGAGCTTGCTATATTCAAGGTAGTTAGTGGAGTGGAAAGAAAGGTAGTGGTTGGATGGGGTGGATGATATTAGAGTGGGAGTTGCAAGGGCATAGTCAGCATGTTTTTAGGTGCACTTTTAGTAAAGTTTTGAAGTGGGTGCATGAACTCTGAGGGTTAAATATGTTGTATAAAGAAAATAACTGTTTAGTGAGCAAAAACCATGCACCACTTTTACTCTGGGATAGTGTTATAATCAAATAAACATATTTAGTTACCAAGGATGTAGGGACAGATAGTGTTACAAGCAAGTAAACATATTTAGTTACCAAGGATGTAAGAGCAGATACTGTTACAAAGCAAGTAAACATATTTAGTTACCAAGGATGTTGGAGCAGATAGTGTTACAAGCAAGTAAACATATTTAGCTACCAAGGATGTAGGGACAGATAGTGTTACAGGCAAGTAAACATATTTAGTTACCAAGGATGTAGGAGCAGATAGTGTTACAAGCAAGTAAACATATTTAGTTACCAAGGATTTAGGGACCGATAGTGTTACAAGCAAGTAAACATATTTAGTTACCAAGGATGTAGGAGCATAGTCCCACTATAATACTTGTGGAGGAAGGGAGTCTCCACTGCAAAATAGGTGTATTTTTAAAATGTGCATATAACATTTTGCCACAAATAGATTTGCTGTGTGTCACTTTGTTTGGAAGTGTTCTTCCCACTGCTACATAGGATAGCACGAGTGTAAATGGGTAGCAAGAATTACCGTGAGACTTTCTAGTAAGATAATGTTACCAAATTAAACAGCTCTGTCTTTCCTAACTGAATACGTTTACATCTAAATTAATTTGTTGAGACATTGGCATGAATTACATTTGCAAAGCTTTTAGTACCTACCATTTGGCTAAATGAGGAAGGACATCTATTAGTTAGAACTTAGTTTTAAAACTAATATCTTCTTGACTTTATATCAAAATGTCAATAAGGCAGAAGCACTAACATTTAAGCAGTTATTCTTTCCATTTGCATGAGTAAGCTACTATATATATGAAAAAAAAGAGCTGTACTTAAGCATTCATTCTTGTAATTTTGAATCAGTGTATCAGTGTAAAGATATATATAAAACCAGTGTTCTAGCTTTGTCATTTTAAACATATATAAAATAACCTTTTTGTTGCCAAATTTCACCTTTTCAAACTGACATTATGAGAGTATACAGACTAAGAGCCATCCTTCTCATAGGTGCTTGTGGAAGACTTCAGCTGTAGAAATACTGCAGAAAGGCTGTTTGGTGTTCACAGAAGGCATATTGTGTTGTTTAAAACAGCATAAAGAGTGGTGACGTGCAGGAAGGGGCTGACTGAGAGACACAAACATCTCATTCACATTAGGGAAAAATAACACGGCAATTAGGATAGCTAAATGAGTGCATAATGATATAGAACAAGGGATCCAGATGCACGTTTGGGACAGTGAATATACAAATTACACCATCAAAGACAGGAGAGTGATTCGAGAACATGTAAAGAATGTGCTCAGTGTGGCGTGCGGTGATCACCTGATCAGCTGTTCTGAATGCCAGGAAGTGCCAGTGTAGAGGGAGATATAATGTGATAAGGGCAGCTACAGCAGAGCAGCATGTATATGTGGGCACTTTCTGACCAGTGCCTCTGACATGGCATGCTGCCATTTTCCATGACAATGCAGATGGCACCATCAGGGCTTAATGTATCGGAAGATGGCTGACCAACACATTGTGGCCTGCTTCTGTATGGATAGATGTACCATATGAGAGCTTGTCAAATTGTTGTGCCTGGATGTGAAATCAAGGGGAAAGCATAGACTGCCCATCCCAATGAATGCATGGGCATGTGGTAACTTTAACTAGTCCAGCTACAGGGACTTTTCAATGTTTTAAATGGGACATGCTACAGATGGTAGCCTTGCAAATCCTACATTAATTCCTTTTCATCATCTTAAGGACTGTAGAAGACAGAAACACTATTATGCAATCATTCTGTGCAACTGTCCCTTTTTCTAAAGTCCTGACAGTCATTGATCACACACACAATAATCAAGGCCTCATCTGTTCCACAGGGAACAAGATACATCAAGCATAAGACCGTCCACTCCAACACCTGTCAGGTGATATGCAGTGCACTATGTATCTTCTACAAAATACTTCCATGTACCACCGAGACAGTTTCTATGACTCTCATATCTGACACACATCCAGCCTGTACCAATACTATGCTCAGTCACTTTCCACATGGTCAGATTCTTGGTAGGTGCATATGTAAGTAGGGACAGAGCCCCATGCACAATTACTGTGCAATGAAGTATCAAGCCACATATAATGACGTCACTATTGTGTGTGCTGCAGGACATGCTAGATAACAGGCATTTTTGCCAACTCTTCAACCCTGGACTCTAGATATATGTGAGAACCATGAGTGATGACCCCTATACACAACCTCCAGATCATGGCTGAGGTAGTACAATGCTGTAGATGAGGGCTGGAACACTGAATAGCAGGTGTTTGATCTACTTAAGGACCAGTTTGCTAACTAGATGCATCTGGTAGGATACTGCAGCATAACATGTAATATTTCCATTTATCTATGCTATCTGACTCCGTAGAACAGAGGAATGGAGCCCTTACAGTGACACAGGTGACCTAAGTTCATTTAAGAGACATAGTCCCTAAGGATCAGCTAAGCAAGTGGAAATAACAGAGGTTTCGACAACTCTTCTACCCTGCAGTCAGGTAAGCACTTTACCTTTGATCCTGTCCATTCCTAAATAATCAGAGAACACATCAGAGATCATCAGAGGACAGGTCCCATATTGCTGTTATTATTGGTTGCTAGAAGTAGAGTGGCTCTGTGGATACAGCAATATAAAAGTGTAAACTTCCTTTAGGTAATGTCTCACCACAGCTGGTAACAGAACTATGAAGCACCTGTGGGTGAATAAATTAATCAGAAGAGAGTGGAAGCAGATTGATGGTGGTGTAGTCTTGAGCAAATAAAAGAAAAATGTTTCACATAGTTACCTGAAATAACACCAAACTAATTTCAAAGTTTAGGCTTCCTGCACTGCACAAAAGCATGGAAATTACTACAAATAATATTAGTTATCTAAAAGGACCTTTCCACCAAACTGCTGACTGCAACAATGCATACACCCTAACACAATCCTCGCTAAAAATAAGGTAACTCTAATGAGGGTTTTTTCCAGTATCTGGCCTTAATCATATTAAAGGAACGTATCAACTGATGTCTTTCCATATCACTGGATCTCCTGCCAAGAACAGCCCAGCATCCAGCGAGTATACCAAAGCCTTTAGTACTTATAGGCATCGTACATCACATGTACGATCCCCATGCAAGGCATAGGTCATAAAGGTGATGTATGAACACATGCACTCAGAACTTCTTTGCCGCCAGTCGGAATGCCATCGTTGGATGTTGAATGTTGATCTGAACATCCTGCTGAACTGGTTACCAAACCGTGTTTCAGTCAAGTGTCCCATTGGAGTTTCTTCACTTTTCTCCTATTTATTTAGTGCTGTTGTGTTCATGTCATCCAGAAAGGGACACTGTCAGTGTTGGAGGCAGATTCCCCATAAAGACTGTCACAACCAGTCTCTTTTCTGTTTAGGTGCTTCCCACAACCATACGCAGTGTTCTGTCTGCCAGGCTTTCATCCCTAAGACCCCATGTAGTCATCTTGTCTATTTATCTATTTACTTTGAAAACCAGCATCTTAAGCTGTTAACTGAAGGAGCTATGGCATAATCTTCTCATCCAGAGGGTCAGCCATCTGCCAAGAAAAGGGCCAAAAAACTTAGTTTTGATACATTAGCTGTCCAGTCTCCCTTGAATGTCTCTCTTGAGGCTAGTGAAAGCCCAGAGGATCATCTAGTGATTTCCTCAGATCCCTCTGCAGCAACACCATCAGAGACCATCCATGGAGGCTTTACTAATGTCTGATTATATCCAAAGGACTGAGGGGGACTCCACAGATCATAGTTAGGAGAGTCCTACTATGCTTTTTTAATGTTACCAGGGATTTGACACTCGGGGGGGATTTTGTGCAGATGTCACGCAGAAAAAAGAAACAGAAAACTAAACATACTTTTCTTGTAGGTAAGGCTCCCCAGTGTGAATGTCAGGATTTTACTCAGGAGTTATTTGATGCTGTAATGGCTTTAAAGCCTCCTCAGGGAGTATCTGTATTAGCCCCTTCCTGGTCTTCCACTCCTTTTAAAGGATCCAGGGAACTAGATTCTTCACATGAGGATCTGGATTCTGGGAAAAGCCCATGGCTTATTGGTCAGAGATTCCTTCCTCCTTGGATTACGGTTCAGAGGAAGAAGATTCTATTAATGCAGATTCCTTTCTTGAGGGACTTTCCTTTGGGGATACTGTTGCCTGCCTGATGGAGTTTTTTAAGTGGAATTGTTCTCATTTCAATTCAGAAAGGGTATTATGAGCTCCTCCAGAAGGAGTCTCCTAAACCAGCAGCTGTTCCCCTGTACTGGCTGCCCTCCTGGATACTTTTTACTAGTGTTTATGGCCCCTGATTCTCATCAGCCTCCACCTAAGAAACCTGATACATGTTACAAAGTGCCTCTATTTCCCTTTATTTCCCTTTCTTCTACCCCAGGCATTTCTGGTCTTGCTGTAAATTTTGCTATAAATGCCCTTCTGCTGACACTTCTGTAGTGTGTATCTCTTCTGACTGACAAGTCCACCAAGCTGTTGCCCTCTACCTGCATTGCTCCTTTCAGATAAGGATAGTAGGGCTATGGAGAGACTGGGCAAAAAGGTTTACACTGCTGCCACTTTATCCTTTCTCAGGTTTCCAAAGTGGTTTCTGGCCTTCCTGACTGAGGGGAAGACTGACTTCTACCCTTTCTCTGTGTGGTTGTAACTCGCAAGTTGCTTGCCAGTCCATCAAATGCAGCTACTATGCAGCTGATGCCTCATCCAGGGCTGCGACCTTTGGTTCAGTTAAGAAGCGTGACTCTTGGCTTCTTTTTCAGGCTTTGTCTGATGACATTACGGCCAAATTATTGGATGCTCCTTTGGATAATAAAAATTGTTTTTGTTGCTGCTGCTGTTGAACTTTTCAAGTCTCTCCAGGGTAAGAGTAAAGCCTTGCAGGAGTTAAAACATATTTTTGTTTCTCCTATTGCCAAGTTTCAGAGAATTTACCCCTCTAAATCTGCATTTGTTCATATGCAGCCTCACCTTATGCCAAAGGAGAGAAAAAGGGTTCTAGACGTGTGCCACCTGCTAAGTCTACTCAATCCCCTACCTCCCAGAAACCTGTTTTTCAGGATAAGCTGAGTTCCATTTGATAATCTGCTTCCCCTTTCCTCAGTCAGGTTCCCTTATACCTCTCTGCCTTTCCCTGTCTCTTCTACATTGGTTACAGATCACAAGAGACTCGGGTTCTGCCCATTATCCACCAGGGATATTTTATGATTTGGAAATCCTTTCCTCCCTTTTTGGGCATTCCTAAACCTCCTCAGGAACAGCTTCCTCTTTTTCCAGAGGTTCCCCCTCGCTTTTGTTCCAGGACACCATACAAGCTGTGTCTCCTGCCCAGGTAGGGAGTGTTTTTATTCCAGAATGTTTTTGGTTCCCAGAAAGGAGAGAACTTGGAGAACAATTCTAGATCTTTCATAGCTCAAAACCTTTCTCAAGATTCCTTCCATTAGAATGTTGTTGCTTCAGACTCTATTTCCCTTTCTTCTACCCCAGGCATTTCTGGTCTCACTAGAGCTCAGAGATGCCTGCCTTCACATCCCCTTCTATCCCCTTTTCAGAAATTTTTAAAGTTTTGACATTTCTTCCTTGCATTTTCAGTTTTCTGCATTGCCCTTTTGCCTCTGTACTGCTGGGAATGTATTCACCATTGCCTTTTGCAGGATGAGAGGAGTTTAGATCTTTCTTTACCTGGAAAACCCGCTCATTCAAGCTTTTCCCCCCAATGCTCTCTTTCAGGATCTGCAGTTTACTATTCCCCTACTACAGAGTCTGGGGTCAGCATAAACTTCCAGAAATCACATCTGATGCCTTCTCAGGATTATATTTTCCTCAGTTGCAGGCTTCAGACCACCTCTGCTTACCCCCAAGATCTTGTCTCTCACTGCCTTTTTCCAATCTCTTCTTACTCTGGCCTCAGTCACAGCAAGGGAATTTCTCAGTGTCCTTGGGTTCATAGGTTCATAGGATTTTACTAGCCTATTGGCCTGGAGGCCCTTATAAGCCTAGCCAAGAATTTCACCCATGTTCCCTCAAAGTCAGCACATGTTTACTCTTTCAAGCAGGGACACAGGTGGGATCCCAGGGGTGTATTTTCTGTTTCCCATCCAGTCGTCTAGGTTCCTCTTAAAGAGGGCTAGAGAGGTGCTCTGCTTGACATGGAGAGGGAGTCGATTCTACAAATGGGGGAGTCTTTGGGACACAAATCTATTCCACCAACAAGTTCTATTAATGTCACAGACAGGTTAAGGCCTTGCATGCGGGTTGCTTGAGTGGAGTTTGTCTTATGGATATGCAGCAACTCCATCAAGGCTGGGTCTGAGATGGCCTTGTATGCCAGACACAGGTCACCTCTGAGCAGTCTGTATGAGACTGAGTAGAGGGACAGGGCTTTTAGACTATCTGTATAGGATAGGTGTTTGAGACCCTGGATTTTCCTGGTCAGGAGCCTCTGAGGTCTCTCCAACTGCTGCATGTGTTTGGCAACGTACATACCAAAGAGGACATTGTACTCGATAATAGGTCTGATAAGGGAGGAGTACAGGGATGTTATAACCTCCTTGTTCCTGGATGAAATACCCTTATTTATGAGATGGGCTATGTAGAAAGCCTTCTGTACAATAGAGGCAATGTGATGGTCAAACGTGAGGTTGCTATCAGCCTGGGTGCCCAAGTCCCTCATGACTGATTGCATGCTTAGTACATTGTTATTAATGTGATAATTAGTGAGGATGCCATTTTCCCCAAAGAGGATAATGATGCATTTCTTGGCATTCAGTTTGAGGCCATGTTCACATCACTAGGGGAATTTAATACAGTCCCCAGCTTGCAGTCATCTGCAAACTTTATCAGCCACAGACCACGGGTTTTGGCTTGTACCTCAGAAATGTATATCCCAAACAGTAGAGGCCCCAAGACCAATCCTTGGGGTGCACCATTTGTTACGGGTCTAGTACTAGAGGTGGCTTTCCCTACTTTGACTGAGTGGGTTCTATCAGTGAGCCAGTTAGCTCCCATCTGGTAACATACAGGTTGATGCCTAGCTGGGAGAGTTTATTTATTATGCCCAAGTGGGTAATAGTGTCAAAGGCTTTGACTAGGTCAAGGTAGGTGGTGTGCACCATCTTCCCCTCCTCCATGGCTTTCTTGACTGGTTTGAAGAAGTCGTCCAAGTTTAACAGGCATGATCTGCTTTTCACAAGACCAAACTGTGTGGGGTCAAGCGTTTGGAGGTCACCAATGCCCTTGTTTGTAAGGTCCATGATAATGCAATCTGTGGCCATGCAGATCAGGCTAGTTAGGCTGATGGGACTATAATTGCCTGGGTTAGTGGACGCTTCACCTTTGTTTAGAGGGATGACAGTGGCTGTCCTCCCTTCAGCTAGAATGAAGCCAGTGCTCGGGCTTTGGTTGAATAGGGTATCTGATGAAGCTGACAGCTTATGCCTGAGTTCATGTAGGATATAGCCAGGGATGTTATCGGGTCCCATGGCGACTGTATTTTTTACATTTGAGAGGGGATTAAAGACCTGCTCCCAGGTGATGAGGGGAGTGGGACAGGTGCTGGGGATGTCCTGGTTTATTGATGGGGGGACAGGGGGGGTGAAGTTTTCACTGAACCTATCTGCCAGCAGGTTGGTTATATCTATGGCATTTGTGTATGTGGTGCAACTGACCACCAGTTCAGAGCAGATTTGGGTGTTACTTTGAGATTGTGGACATATGTGTAGAAGGCCTTGTGATTGTCCTTAGTGGATGTGGCCAATTTGGACTCGAAGTTAGCTTTAGAGGATTTCACCAGTGATCTTATTTGCTTGTTCAGACAAAGGAGAGATTGCTTCCAACTTGGCACCTGCTCCTTCTTGGTCCTGGACAGCAATTTTTTCCTTTTATTATAGTCTGTTTATTGCTGCTCCTTGAGGAAGATGATTTGGTCCTGTCAGGTACTGCTGAGTCCATACAGCTATGTAGGTGCTCATATAGTTTTTTGGTGCAGGCTTGGAAATTAGTGCTTGTTCCAATTGATGGGACAGTGGTTGTGAAGCTGCTTATATCTGCTCTGAGGAGATTGTAGTCAGCTTTGGAAAAGTGTTTTCGTTTGACCCTGACGGGGGGGGGGCAGGGGAGATGGTGACTTCAAAAGTGATTACTTTATAGTCAGATCTTACCAAGGAGGATGACACTGTAGGGGTGCTACAGTGGCTACTCATGTTGGTTCGGACCAGGTCCAGGATATTTTCATCTCTCATAGGGGTGCTGACCAGCTGATCCAATGCATTGGCATTGATGAAGTTGAGGAATCTCTGGGCGTTCATGTTGGAGCTAGAATAAGTCTTCCACTCTATGGTTGGGTAGTTATAGTCACCCAGGATCAGGTAGAGGGTTGAATCTTGATGGATTCAAGTAAGTCCATATAGATGGAGAGGGCGTCCTGGGTCATGGTTGGGGGTCTGTAGCTAGCTATGATTTGAATAGGTGTTTTGTCAACAGTTAACTGCACTTGGACTGTCTCCTGTGCATCATACCATTTGACCAGCCTGGAGGAGTGTAGGTCTTTGATAAATATTGAAACTCCGCCTCCTTTGGCTTTGTAGGCCACTGTTTGGGGTCTGAAAGTATGGTAAGACAAGTAACCTGGTAAAGCCGGGGTGCTCTCCACAGCTTTGAACCACGTTTCAGTGACTGCACAAATGTCACCATCCTCCAGGACAAGAAATGCTTGCAATGAGTGCAGTTTCATGCTCAGGTTCATGACTTCCACTATTCCCATACTCTTTCTTTTCAGGATCCACATGAGAAAGCTTCAGTGCTACCGCAAGTCAGTGTGTGGCTCCAAAAATGCATCTCAACCACTTAAAGCAAGGAATCTGAACAAAGCCATAAAGAAAAGTGGTGGGACAAAGACCCAAAAATAGGGACAATTTGTAAACGTTGCTCTTACAAAGTTGATGGAATAACAGGGTTTGCATTAGGATGAATTTTGGGGGTATGAAGTCCGAAACTCAAATGTCTGTTGTTATTTTCTAACTTTAATATTTAATGATTTGCTGCTAATTTGCCAGAAAACCAAAAATTTATGAAAAAACAACCAAAAATATGAGGCAAAAATCTGGACATTCTGTGAAAATCTTAACAGCTGAGAGGTATGGCTCCAACATTGCCATCCCCTGGACCTCCCAGTACCTTTCCTTCCCTGTCTCAAGCTTGAGCTTCAGTGGTGGATTCATCAACTTTCTCTCAGCCCTGGGCTTCCTTTCTAAGCTCCAGTCCTGACTCAAGAGCTATTTTAGATGCCTCACACAGGGGATGGGGGACCTCTTTTGACTTTCTCAGGGTTCAGAGTCTCTGGCCTCTTCATCAGAAGTCAGACCACATCGATATAGAGGTGATGAGGACTCTGCTTTTAGCTCTTCAGGCTTTTCATTCCCTGCTTCATCCTCGGCCCCTCAAAATTTTCACAGAGAACACCACAGTGATGTGGTATGTTAACAATCAAGAGAGTACAAGGTCCTATCTTCTTTACAGACTAGCTCTTCAGGTCTTTGATCTAGCTGTCCAGTATTAAGTGACTCCTGAGGCAGCTTACATTCCCTCACAGCACAACATAGTGGCAGACTGTTTGGGTAGGTCAAGTAAACAAGCTCACAAATGGATCCTTCACGGACATGTGTTCCTAGACATTGTCCATTGGTGTGGAAGCCCTCAGGTAGATCTTTTTGCTTCCCCTCTGAACAGACAACTTCCTCTATTCTGCTCCAGAGACTAAAGGCTTCTGGTTTGGAAAGTGGATGGCCTGCCTTTTCCTTGGAAGGGGATATTTCTGTATGCCTTTCATCCCCTTCATCTGTTATCATGAGTCTTACACAAAATCAGACAGATCTCTACCAAAATCTTGCCAGGGACTCCCTTTTGGCCTAGGCAGGATTAATTCTCCCTTTTTTCATACTTGGCCAGGGGCAATTACCATAAGTTTCCCTACCAGGTGGATCTTCTTGCACAAGACAAGGGGTCTCTTACCCATTCTCACTTGTCCGCTCTTCGACTGACACGGTGGGTGATAGGGTGTTGATTCCTTTCAGACATCTCTTTTCTGAGGATGTGCTGCAGGTTCTGTAAGTGGATAGGAAACCCACTATAAGGAAATCATATATGTGCAAATGGAAAAGATTGTCTTTCTGATGCCTCCCTTACAATCAGAATCTCCTATCTGTGGAGGTTTGTTTGGTTCTCTCTTATTTGTGTGATTTGCTCCATGCTGGGTTGGCATATTCTTCAGCTAAAGCTCACCTTTCAGCTCTTTCTGCTTGTATGCCCTTGACTCCTCCTCTGACATCTACATATGAGGTCCAGCAATTTCTTAAAGGCGTCCTTCATATCAGGCCTCCCAGGAAGCCTATTCCATCTTCCTGGGACCTCTGTTTTGTACTGGAAAAATTGACTCAGGCCCCTTTTGAGCCTGTTTCTTCAGCTTCCTTATTACATTGTACTTGTAAGACTGTTCTTCCCCTTGGTTCTCACTTCAGCTAAGAGAGTGTCTGAACTTCAGGGTCTCATGGCTGTTCCTCCTTCCTTACTTTTCCACCGAGACAGGGTGTCAAAGAGTTGGCCCGTAATCAGTCTATTCATTTTCCTTCCTTTTTTCCTTCACCACAGTCTGCCAGTGAAAAGGTTCTTCACACTTTGGATTTGCATAGACAGCTCAGATATTATTTGGGTAAAACTAAAGTTATTCACAGATCTGAGCAGCTTTTTGTTTCCTTCCATCCCAGGTCTTTGTGGTTGTGTGTTTCTATGCAAACCATCTTGTTTTGACTTTCTAAGGCCATTTCTTTTTGTTATTCTTTTCTTGACAAATGTCTTTCCACATCAGTAAAGGCTCATTCTTCCAGGGCTGTTGTCTCCTTTGGCACTTTTGTCAGGGGTTGGAATACCAATTCCACCCTTGAGGTTGCTGCTTGGTCCTCTGTTCATACTTTCACTAAGCATTACAAGTTAGATGTTATGTCCAGGGAAGAGATGGCTTTGACATGGCTGTCCTGTATAGGTTTCTGTAGGGCTCTCCATGCTGTCCTCCTTTCAGGTTTCTCTGAGCTTTGTATGCTCCCTAGGTTATGAACACTGCAACAGTGATATGGAAGGACATAGTACTGTTGTGCAAAATCTTACCATAAATCTTACCATAACAGTAGATGCCCTTCTCTTCACTGTTGCAATATTTGTTCCCTCCCTCGTACATCCTCTGCTCTAGCCTATTCTTGTCCTCCTGGCAGAGGGACTCTTCTCTTTTTCTCCTTCTGAATGCACTTTTTTCCTTTTTCCTAGGTACATTCTGTTACTCCTGGGGTTTTTCCAGGTCTGAGTATGTGTGTCCCCTACACCTTCTGCAGGGAGGATACATGTGACTTACAGTGCCTGTAGGTACTGAAGGCTTTGGTATACTGGCTAGATATTGGGCTGTCCTTGGCAGGAGATCCCTTAGGTTATGAATACTGCAAAAGTGAAAAGAAGGATATCTACTGTAATGCTAAGATTTTACACAACTGTACTTTAACTTCATCTAGAAGATCATTTTTATATTATGCCTAATATAACTAACTGGGATGAATCCATCTTGGTCACTGATACTGACTTGACACCACATTTTTTTCTTCATTTACTGAAACAATTTTGCCTTTTAAAGTAAAGCCTTGGTCAACACTCCCTGTCTATAAAGCTGTAGCTGTAGGTATGCTAACTTACATCAGTTTCCCCTTCAGCACAGGTTGCATCCTTGAGCATAAATGTCAGTGGCCCAGTAGGGATGTTTTAGGTTTGTAGCTGATGTCAAGAAGTCAAAAAATTGAAAATGTAGGGAAAAAGACAACAGTAGGAAAGCAAATAGGCCAAATGGCACTCGACCCTGAGAAATATGCAGAGCAGAAAATTCATTAGCCACTATATTTGTCTTTAATATTTAGCAGCTTCAAATATATTAATAATATTTGTTTATTTATCATTTGATTACTGATATATTTATATTTGTTTACTGGAGTAGTACACTGATCTCAATGGACCATTTGCAGGCACAGCCCAGGTGAACAGGATCACATAATAAATGAGAAAATCATATGTTCAGATACAAGGGTCTGCTATAAAACATATACTCATTACAGATGTAAAAATATGCTACAGTATTTAGTTCAAACAGCAGTTTACAAAGTCAAAACATGGATGGAAAATGGAATTATACTTAGCAGACCTTTTCGGATACGATGTAGCCATAAAGACTGAGAAGGCTTACGCTACAGGGATAGCAGCATGTCATTATATAGAGAGGTATGAAGACTTCAGAAAAAGAAAGTGAGAATAGTTGCAGGAAATAATACTACAGGGAGACTACAGAGAAATGGAGAGAGAGGCATGCAGAAGGAAGAGGAGAAAAGTGTGAGAGAGGTACAAAGAGACGCGAGTGGTAAGGCAAATGAGATGCTGTAAGTGAAGGGATGACAGATGAGATAATGAAGGATGAAACGGGGATAAAGGGGTGTGAGAGAGCTGCAGGGTTCATGTAATGTGACCTGTGTGAGTGTAGCTGTACTTTGTTTGGGTGAAGAGGTGTTCCTTGAGCTGTTTTCTGGTGTTCAAGTAAATTTGGCCATCTCTGATTGATAGTGGAATGAAGTCCCATTGTTTAGGTACTAGGATGGAGAATGCATGGTTGGTGCAATGAAGTTTAGCTTTTGGAGTTAGTAAGGTGGGTTGAGATTGTGAGATACCCCTGAGATTATAAATGGGGGTGGAGAAAAGTTTATGAGTGAGCAAGAAAGAGCTTTGTAAATTAATGGTCCTAGTAGGAGTTTGGCACTCAAATGTACTGGGAGCCATTTAGGTTTGGCCAGAGTTAGACAGGGATGTTCACTAACGGGGAATTAGCAATGAGCTGGCAGAGTTTATTGGACATGGTTTACAAGGTGGTGCCATTTTTCTTTGAGGCTGTAGTTAATATGGCTAGTCCATATTGAAGTTGTAATAAGAATATTCATTTGGCTATGACATTTGACTGGCTTTAACCAAAGAGGTGATAGCTTCTTTGCTCAGAAAAGCAATGTGTTCATATTTCTGCACATGTTTTGAATGTGTAGTTGAAAGTTAAGAGATTGATCTAGCCAAATGCCAAGGTATTTGAAGGCTATGGCAGTTTCTATTGTGGTGTTGTTAACATCTTTAATATTAAGGAAGATGGGTGATTTGGCTATTTTCATTGGTTCCAAACAGCATTCCTTTTTTTTCTGAGGGACTGAGTGTAAGTTTATTGTCTATTAGCACTGGTTGAGAGCCTAAAGATCATCTTAGAGCTGAGTTTGTATATCAGAGGAGAAGATTTGTTTGACCTGTAGATGACCATGTCGTCTGCATAAATAATTAGAGGTATCCAAGGGTGATCAGATCAATATTGGAAAGGATGACATCTATGAGGGAGCAGAGAGCTGTTATGGTGCTGCGTCCAGACCAGAATACATGTTGCTTCCTGGATAGAAGATGGTATTGATGTAAATAAGCAGCAATTTGGTTGCAGATAATTTTTTCTAGTTTCTCACCTAAAGTGAAAACTATTTAAATAGGACAGTATTGTGAAGTAGTAGTCGGCTTGGGTAGTTTGGGAATAGAAATGACTATTGTTTTCCATATGTAAGACATAATTTTCTTAGTTAAGCAGAGGTTGTACATGTGAGTGAGAGGGTGGAAAATTAAGCCTTACAAAGGTGAATGAACCAAAGGGCTAGGTTATCTGAGCCTGGGAGACAATCTATTTGGATTTGGTCCATTTGTGTTTCTATCTCTCTGGCTCTAATTTGTTTGAAGTGGAATAGTGGAATGTAAATGGGGAGAAAGGGTGGCTATGGTGGTGTTTGGTTTGTGTTGTTGCTGATGATGATGTGTGGCAGGTTGCTGATCTCGTTAAGGAAGACAGTGCATTAGAGTTTGTTTGTGGTGGTGTCAGAGGAGGTCATGGAAGTAGAGTTCTGTTAAGTTTTTTGACCAATCAGCCAGTTGATTTCTCTCCAGAATCTTTTTGGTTTGGCTAACAGTTAGGTTTGTTTGTTGTGGTAGTATCTGTTTCTGTGTCTGTGGATGAATTACTTGGTTAGGTTGCATACTGAGTTATATATTGGCGTGGAAATCTACAGAAGGGTTGCATTTCCAATTATGCTATGATTCATCATGTGATTTGAGTATGTGTTTGAGTTTCTTAGATACCAAATTGTGCTTCTGTTTAGGGGGTGTAAAAGGTGGGCTGTGTACTAGACAATTGAAAGGATTTTCCACCCCGACAATCCCTCTTTAAAACTTCCTGTTTCCCCTGTTGCTTCATACTGAGTACTGTTCAATAGTCTTTCATTGTCACATTTGTCAGAATGTCCTTGCCTAAAATTTACACGTGCAGCAAATTCTAAACTGTATATACTTTTTGTCTTTTACACTGCACATACCAAAGGAATATTTTACAAAGTCTGACACACTTTGGTGACTCTGAAAATGTTAATGCTGAACTAAATTATAAGTTGTCCACAAATATCAATAATCAGAGTTGGCTGGGCATTTTTTTCATTAGTGCATCTTATTATCAAGTGTAAGGAGGAATGGCTCAATCTTCTGAAACTAGAGCAAAAGCAGTTTAAACATGCTGTCGCTTACACCTTTGTTTCATAATGAAAATAAATAAATAAATATACTGCACTTTGTGATTGTTAAGGATTGATCTCACCTTGAGGACATTTCTTATTGGCTCTAGTGGTTGGGTTTTTCCTTTCCACCAATTGGTATTAACAACTTTTTCCAGATGTTTACACATTTGCACATGTGCTGATAATAATACTCACTATACTGTAACATGTTAGATACTGAAACCACTCTTAATCACATCACCCACTGCTATTTTATTGCTCATTGCCCAATTCAGAGAGCTCAGTCTTTCCCATTGTAGGTAAAGCACTTAAGCACCTTGTGACGGCTGCCAGCCTAGCTAGATAGGATTTTGTAGATAATTTTATGTCATTTGTAAATATTAATATAATCCACAGGCTTGGTTTACAAATATAAAGAGAACTATGTTATGATTAAACTATATGTTGTACTGAGCTTCAAAATTGTAACCACAGTGCACTCTGCTGGAAGAAAGTTGATAAGTAAAGCATTGTATGACTGTTTGATCTCAAGCTCAGAGACAGGATGTCTGGACTAAGGAATTCTTCTGTTGTCTTAGGACAAGAGTTAATTACTATATTTTACATGTAAAATGTATTTTATTGTTGTGGCTTTCTGCAGGTGCACATTACAAAAAGAAGTGTACATTTTAAGTTCTGTGAGCCTGAGAAACTAAATCAGAACTGTTAAGAATGATGTAATCTGAAATGACTCAGCAGTACTGTGCTATCAATTTAAGGATAGAAAGAAAGGAGAGCATTTTGGGTGTTGTCTAAACCTGAACACATCAACTATAGCATTCTGCCTTTGCTCTGAAAGTAGGATCTTAGATCTTAGAGTTCTCTTAGAGTTAGAAATTTAGTCAGATTAGTCTAGCTGTTTTCTATATTTATGTCAGGCTAGTCTACATTATTATTTTAAAGCATTTTCCTGTGATTTCTGAACTCTGTAATGTCATTGTGTTGAAGTAATAAGTATTGTCTTGTGTTTTTATTATTTATTATTAAACATTTTTAACTTTTCAACTGTGGCTGTTTTGTGTAAAGGTAATTTAAGCTCTTAAAGCGCATTGTATGTATTTGGTGATACTGTCCCAGCCACTCCAATAGCTTTAGCCCTGGGTCACACTTACTATTTGGATAACAGTAATATTACACTGTGAAATTGGTCACCCTTTGGGAAGGCCCTTATTAGTAGCTGATAAGAATAGTTGGTGGCAGTGATTATTACCTTATAGTTTGGCAGGAGGGTGCATAGCTATGGTACCTGTGCCAGCCTTCCCCAGGAGTGCCTGTGTGTTTTTATATAAACCAAATCTCAAAGTGTGTGTGTGTGTCAGCTACCTGGGCAGGGACAGAAATCACTGGTTGAACAGAGATGTACTGGAGGTTTTGTCTTGACTACTCGGCTGAGATCTGAACCCTATAGCCGTGCCAGTGGGGAGTCTAATTGGGGGTCTGGAGAGAGAGGGAGAAACCAGCCCTGGAGTGACTGTGATCTCTGTGTGCTCTTAAGGGAAACTGTACTTTACTGTGTGTGAACTTGTTATCCTTCCCAATGTGCACACCCCTCACTGGTGCTAGTGGTGAGGATTGAGGCTCCTTGATTACTGGGCCAGTGCATGGGTGTCACATATTAATTGGTGGCAGTGGTGGGATATCCACACCACATATTAATTGTTTGGCAGTTGTGGGATATCCACATCAAATATTAATTGTTTGACTGTGGCGAGTTAGCCACATCACATACTAAATGGCTTGTAGTGGTGTGGATAGTGAATTCCTGTAGCTTGTGTATAGTGATCACTGAAGGTGTTTTTGTACTCTAAATCAGCCATGCAGTGAATATTCAGAGTTGAGATCACAATTGTTTTATTTCTTTTGTTAGCTTAGTTAGTCAGGGAGAGCAGGCAAGCATGTCAGCAAAGGAGTATGGCAAGCTGACAAGGAGCCAGTTGGCTGAGATGTGCAAGACTAAGGGGCCGGTGCATGGAAACCTGACTAAGGCAGACATGATTGCAGACTTGGTCACAGCTGTATCAGAAAACAGCAATCAGGAGGGCAATCAGACTGGCCGTGGAGATGTACAACACTCAGAGAATGGAAAGCTCAACCTTTCTGCAGAGGACTTAAAAATCCATCTGGAGCTAAAGAGACTTGAGTTGGAGGCCAGGAGTTTGGAAATGGAAGCTGTGGAGAAGGAGAGGCAGAGACAGCATGAAAAGGAGATGCTGACTCTTCGCCAGAGTCATGGAGGTAATGGTGAAGGGAGTAACTGGACCCCAGAAGCACAAAAGGTCAATACATTTCCCCCACAGTTTACAGAGGGGGATAATTTTGATAGTTTCATTCATATGTTTGACAGGGTATGTAAACAGTATGATGTTGACCAAAGGGTCTGGGTAGAGTTCCTGATCCCCTTACTCCATGGTAAAGCTGTAACTGTGTTGTCCAAGATATCTGATCGTGAATTTTTTGATTATACTGCTGTTAAGAATTGTTTGCTAGAATTTGTAAAGCTAACACCTGAAGCTTATACGGAAAAGGTTTGTGAGCATAGATGCAAGGCAGATGAAAGTGTGTGTGAGTATGTTGCTGAACTAAGCACTTATTTTCATAGGTGGATGAGTGGATGTTAGGTCACCACTTTTTAAGGGTTGGCAGACCTTTTTGTGAGGGAACAAGACCTTGGAACTTTGCCTGAGCACAATGTGCTACGTCAGATGAGTTGGGGAAGAACATAGGCCTATACCTAGCAAGCAGGACATCCTTGCACAGGAAAGGGACAGCCATTGCTGCTCATGAGTCTAAATAAACTTATGGTGGGCAACCCAGACTGCCCCAGCAGAATCTGACAGTAGCATGGGAAGCCTCTAGTCCTGGTACATGTCCAGAACCTAGGGTTAAATGTTTTGAATGCAACCAGTGAGACCATGTGGCATATAGATGTTCATGGAGGCAAGATGGGGAACAAATGGTGAGGGAGCCAGTAAGTGGGAAGGACAAAGTGCCAACAGTAGGCTGTCTTGAGACAACAAGGGTAGAAAATACCACCAGAGGTTATATCATATTGTAGTGAATGGCAAAGAGGCCATTGCTAAGAGAGACACAACCTCTGACATAACTATTGTGAAGCCTGCAATGGTTACAGAGGAGCACTACTTGCCTGGGCAGTCTACTCCAGTCAAAGCTTTAGGAGGGACCCCATTCCAAATACCTTTATCTATGGTTCACCTTGATTGGGAGGGTGGAAAAGGAAGCCAGCAAGTAGGTGTGTTTGAGGATATCCCTGCAGATGTCCTGATAGGGAATGATTTTGATAATGCAGTATCATGTGCTCATGCAGTTACACGCAGTCAGGCTTGGAGACAAGCATGTGGGTCTATTTGCCTGAGGGAGATCCAGTCACACTGCATACTTGCAGCCAGGACTGGTGAGGTGGTTTCTTCAGGGAGGGAGCTACTCTGTAGCAGTGAGACTGAAGGTGAGCCACAGCTGCTTGTTGGTACTGATGTTCCATTGGACAGAGTGACTGCAAAGGTAGAGGTGAGTAGTAGTACCCAGGCTGACAGTGAGGCACCACTGTCAGAGGATGCCAGACAACCTGTGGAAGGGGAGCTGGGAATGGTTACATAGAGAGAGTTGAGAAAGGCTTAGCTCTTAGACCTTACATTGCAAGGGCTGAGGCAGGTAGATAATGAGGCACCTGATTTTCAAGGGAAGGGGTAATTTGTATACGGGGACAAAGGTTTACTGTATGGAGAGTGGACCCCTGAGGGAGGGCTAGAAGGTGAGAGAATACAGCAGCTGGTAGTGGCTAGAGGCTACCATCTGGTGCTTCTAGCCATAGCCCATGATATTCCCTTTTCAGGTCATATGGGCATAAAATGTACAAAGAGATGTATTATGAGGAACGTCTATTGGCCTGGATTTTCCAGAGATGTGACAGGGTACTGCAGGACCTGTGAGCAGTGTCAAAAGGTAGACAAGGCAGGAGAAGGCCTATCTAGACCTTTTCCAGGTTTGAACTATCAGACTAGCTGGCAAAGCTAGTAAAGTTACAAGGCCTATTGAACTCCACCTGAATATCCACACCAATGCTAGACTGTTTGATCTCAAGCTCAGAGACAGGATGTCTGGACTAAGGAATTCTTCTGTTGTCTTAGGACAAGAGTTAATTACTATATTTTACATGTAAAATGTATTTTATTGTTGTGGCTTTCTGCAGGTGCACATTACAAAAAGAAGTGTACATTTTAAGTTCTGTGAGCCTGAGAAACTAAATCAGAACTGTTAAAAATGATGTAATCTGAAATGACTCAGCAGTACTGTGTTATCAATTTAAGGACAGAAAGAAAGGAGAGCATTTTGGATGTTGTCTAAACCTGAACACATCAACTATAGCATTCTGCCTTTGCTCTGTAAGTAGGATCTTAGATCTTAGCGTTCTCTTAGAGTTAGAAATTTAGTCAGATTAGTCTAGCTGTTTTCTATATTTATGTCAGGCTATTCTACATTATTATTTTAAAGCATTTTCCTGTGATTTCTGAACTCTGTAATGTCATTGT
Source organism: Protopterus annectens (assembly GCF_019279795.1). NCBI lineage: Eukaryota > Metazoa > Chordata > Ceratodontiformes > Protopteridae > Protopterus > Protopterus annectens. Next base: position 1,559,151,149 of record NC_056728.1, on the reverse strand, counting down.
GTTGAAGTAATAAGTATTGTCTTGTGTTTTTATTATTTATTATTAAACATTTTAAACCTTTCAACTGTGGCTGTTTTGTGTAAAGGTAATTTAAGCTGTTAAAGCACATTGTATGTATTTGGTGATACTGTCCCAGCCACTCCAATAGCTTTAGCCCTGGGTCACACTTACTATTTGGATAACAGTAATATTACACTGTGAAATTGGTCACCCTTTTTGGGAAGGCCCTTATTAGTAGCTGATAAGAGTAGTTGGTGGCAGTGATTGCTACCTTATAGCTTGGCAGGAGGGTGCATAGCTATGGTACCTGTGCCAGCCTTCCCCAGGAGTGCCTGTGTATTTTTATATAATACAAATCTCAAAGTGTGTGTGTGTGTGTGTGTGTGTGTGTCAGCTACCTGGGCAGGGACAGAAATCACTGGTTGAACAGAGAGGTACTGGAGGTTTTGTCTTGACTACTCGGCTGAGATCTGAACCCTATAGCCGTGCCAGTGGGGAGTCTAATTGGGGGTCTGGAGAGAAAGGGAGAAACCAGCCCTGGACTGACTGTGATCTCTGTGTGCTCTTAAGGGAAACTGTACTTTACTGTGTGTGAACTTGTTATCCTTCCCAATGTGCACGCCCCTCACTGGTGCTAGTGGTGAGGATTGAGGCTCCTTGATTACTGGGCCAGTGCATGGGTGTCACATATTAATTGGTGGCAGTGGTGGGATATCCACACCACATATTAATTGTTTGGCAGTTGTGGGATATCCACATCAAATATTAATTGTTTGACTGTGGCTAGTTAGCCACATCACATACTAATTGGCTTGTAGTGGTGTGGATAGTGAATTCCTGTAGCTTGTGTACAGTGATCAATGAAGGTGTTTTTGTACTCTAATTCAGCCATGCAGTGAATATTCAGAGTTGAGATCACAATTGTTTTATTTCTTTTGTTAGCTTAGTTAGTCAGGGAGAGCAGGCAAGCATGTCAGCAAAGGAGTATGGCAAGCTGACAAGGAGCCAGTTGGCTGAGATGTGCAAGACTAAGGGACCGGTGCATGGAAACCTGACTAAGGCAGACATGATTGCAGATTTGGTCACAGCTGTATCAGAAAACAGCAATCAGGAGGGCAATCAGACTGGCCGTGGAGATGTACAACACTCAGAGAATGGAAAGCTCAACCTTTCTGCAGAGGACTTAAAAATCCATCTGGAGCTAAAGAGACTTGAGTTGGAGGCCAGGAGTTTGGAAATGGAAGCTGTGGAGAAGGAGAGGCAGAGACAGCATGAAAAGGAGATGCTGACTCTTCGCCAGAGTCATGGAGGTAATGGTGAAGGGAGTAACTGGACCCCAGAAGCACAAAAGGTCAATACATTTCCCCCACAGTTTACAGAGGGGGATCATTTTGATAGTTTCATTCATATGTTTGACAGGGTATGTAAACAGTATGATGTTGACCAAAGGCTCTGGGTAGAGTTCCTGATCCCCTTACTCCATGGTAAAGCTGTAACTGTGTTGTCCAAGATATCTGATCGTGAATTTTTTGATTATACTGCTGTTAAGAATTGTTTGCTAGAATTTTTAAGCTAACACCTGAAGCTTATACGGAAAACTTTTGAGAGCATAGATGCAAGGCAGATGAAAGTGTGTGTGAGTATGTTGCTGAACTAAGCACTTGTTTTCATAGGTTTTCAGAAGGTATCTTTGGATATTGTGGGGCCTCTGAGTACCCCAAGTTCCACAGGGAAAACATATATCCTAGTGGTAGCAGACTATGCTACAAGATACCCTGAGGTAGTGGCTTTGTCCTGCATTGAGGCGGAAAAGGTGACAAATGCTTTGTTAGAGGTTTTCAGCAGGGTATAGGTTTCCCAAAAGAAATACTGACTGACAGAGGTGCCAATTTCATGTCAGACCTGCTGGCTTGTCTGTGGAAGTACTGTGGGGATGAAGCACCTAAAGACCACCCCCTACCATCCCCAGACTAATGGTCTTGTTGAGAGGTTAAACTCTACAATCAAGTCCATGCTACAGGCATTTGCAGACCAGTTTAAGAGGGAGAGGGACAAATATTTGCCCCATCTGTTGTTTGCTTACAGAGAGGTTCCCCAGGAATCCACAGGTTTTTTACCCTTTGAGTTGTTGTATGGACATAGGGTGAGAGGACCTCTAGACTTAATTCATGATGAGTGGGAAGGTCAGTGTGAATCTCACAAGGAGTCTGTTGTGGCATATATCCTAAACCTCAGGACAAGGCACAGGGAACTCCTGGGCTTGGCCCAGGAGAACCTGGCAGAAGCCCAATAACAGAAAAAAGTCTGGTATTACAGGAGTGCTCGAGCTAGAGAGTATGCTGTAGGGCAGCAAGTAATGATTCTCATTCCTGTCAGATGCAACAAGTTGCAAGCAGCTTTGGAAGGACCCTACAAGGCGGTAAGAAAGATAAGTGATGTCAACTACATGGTAGAACTGCTAGGCTGGAAGCAGGGGCACAAGTTGTTCCATGTTAACATGATGAACCCTTACCATGACGGAGAGGCCCTTGTGCTGAGTATTAGAAGTGGATTGCAGGAGGAGTCTGAGGGAGATCTGGTGACTGATCTCCTCAGTAAGGTTCGGACTGACATTTTAGTGGAAGGGGTAGCAATGTCCCAGCAGCTATCTCCTACCCAGTTTCGAGAAATCTGAGCAGTTTTGCAGGAGTTTGGGGACATGTTCACTGGGAAACCAGGGTGCACCCACCTGGTGCAGCACCAGGTGGATACAAGACACCAAAGGCCTATTAGGCAGGCACCTTACAGAGTGCTTGAGAGAGTCAAACAGACTCTGAGGGAGGAGATACAGGAAATGTTGGAACTAGGTGTAATTCGAGAGTCCAACAGTCCCTGGGCCTCCCCAGTGGTGCTGGTGCCAAAGAAGGATGGCAGCAGCAAGTTCTGTGTGGACTACAGGAAATTAAATAGTCACACAGAATCAGATGCTTACCCCATGCTTAGGACAGATGAAGCCCAAGAACAGCTGAGTGGGGCTAAGTATCTTACAACCATTGATCTTACCAAGGGTTACTGCAGGTGCCCTTGACTCCCAGTACTAGAGAGAGAGGTCAGCCTTTGTGACTCCTTTTGGCTTGCATGAGTTCACAAAGATGCTCTTTGGGATGAAAAATGCCCCAGCAACTTTCCAGAGGCTGGTAGATCACATCCTAGAAGGAGCAAGAGGGTTTGCCCTTGCTTACCTAGATGATATTGCCATCTACAGCCATTCCTGGCAAGAGCACCTTCAGCATGTCAGGGAGATGCTGGGCAGACTACAGGGGGCATGGTTGATCATTAAGCCGAGCAAATGCCAGGTGGGTATGGCAAAGGTCTTCTACCTGGGACATAGAGTGGGGAGTGGTAAGATCAAGCCAGAACCTGCCAAAGTGGAAGCCATTCAGGAATAGCCTGCACCTGTGACCAAAAAGCAGGTGAGTGCATTCTTAGGGACAGCAGGGTACTACAGAAAGTTCATCCCCAGTTATAGTACGATAGCTGCTCCCCTAGCAGACTTGACAAGGAAAAATAGGACAGATAAGGTAGTGTGGGCTGCAGCATATGAGCTGGCATTCCAGGAGCTTAAAGAAGCTTTGGGAGGACCCCCTGTGTTAGCCAGTCCAGATTACAGCAAAGAATTTGTTGTGCAGGTGGATGCTTCAAATCATGGGGTGGGGACTGTACTTAGCCAGATTTCTTCAGAGGGGGAAGAGCACCAAGTGATTTCTGTCAGTCGTAGGCTCCAAACCTGGGAGGAATGCTATGCAACTGTAGAAAAGGAATGTCTAGCCATAGTGTGGGCACTGCAGAAAATTCAGCCTTATCTGTATGGAAGGAAATTCACTGTAGTTACAGATCACAATCCCATAACATGGTTACACTGAGCCAGCCAGCAAAATGCAAAGTTGCTAAGATGGAACCTAGGGCTGCAAGCATATCATATGTCAGTGCAGCACCACAGTGGGATTAGCAATGCCAACACAGATGGGCTGTTAAGACAGGGAATGAGGTAAGGTATACCCAGACAGACCTAACCCTCACAAGCAACGTTTCTCAAGGGTCACTTGAAAAACTAGCTTGAGTTCTCGAGGGGGGGGGATATGTGAAGGCTGCCAGCCTAGCTAGATAGGATTTTGTAGATAATGCTATGTCATTTGTGAATATTAATATAATCCACAAGCTTGTTTTACAAATGTAAAGAGAACTATGTGTTATGATTAAACTATATATTGTACTGAGCTTCAAAAATGCAACCACTGTGCACTCTGCTCGAAGAAGGCTGATAAGTAAAGCATTGTATGACTGATCTCAAGCTTGGAGGCAGGATGTCTGGACTAAAGAATTCTTTCTATTGTTTTAGGACAATTTAGCAAGATTACTCTAGCTGTTTTCTAGATTTATGTCAGACTGTTCTATAGTATTATTTTAAAGCATTTTCCTGTGATTTCTGATCTCTATAATGTCATTGTGTTGAAGTAATAAGTATTGTCTTGTGTTTTTATTATTTATTATTAAATATTTATAAACATTTCAATTGTGGCTGTTTTGTGTAAAGGTAATTTAAGCTCTTGGAGTACATTCCATGTATTTGGTGATACTGTCCAAGCCACTCCAATAGCTTTAGCCCTGGGTCACACTTACTATTTTTAAAACAGTAATATACCCTTTTGGAAAGAGCCTTATTAGTAGCTGATAAGACTTGTTGGTGGAAGTAATTACTACCTTATTGCCTGGCAATAGGGGGCATAGCTGGAGGACCTGTGCCAGCCTTCCCCAGGAGTTTCTGCGTTTTTGTATATAAACCAAATCTCAAAGTGTGTGTGTGTGTCAGCTACTTGGGCAGGGGCGCGAAGCATTGGTGGAACAGAGAGGGCACTGGAGGTTTTGGTTTGACTACTCAGCTGAGATCTGAACTCTATAGCTGTGCCAGTGGGGAGTCTTATTGGGGATCTGGAGAGAAAGGAAGAAACCAGCCCCAGACTGACTGTGATCTCTGTGTGTTCTTAAGGGAAATTGTACTTTACTGTGTGTGTACTTGTTATCCTCCCAATGTGCACACCCCTCACTGGTGTTAGTGGTGAGGATTGAGGCTCCCTGATTACTGAGCCAGACCATGGGCATCACACACCTTCATGTCCTTTATTTATTCTTTGGCTGTATTTCTGAAATTTTAGAAGAATGGAGGAAGGGGCTTTTTGCAGGACCACTCCCCTGTGATGTTTGATCTTTTGGGTAGGAATTTGCTTGAGATTTTGTTAGGATGACTAAGTTGGAAGTATGTCTCCTAAAGGTAAGTTTTTATTGCATGTGACATGTTGGGTCTCTCAGGGAAAGGGGTCTTTACAAATTAGTGAGCTAGTTTGCATTTGCCTGTGCTCCAGCCTTTCATTTTTATGGACAAATAATGTATGTGAGAAATACAACCCAGCTTCCATCTTTTGAAGTGTATTCTATGGCTTTCCACTGTCTTCCCTTACCTTATTAATTTTGCCTGAGTCTGCACAGCTTTGTCAGCGGGTACAGACAGTAAAGCCAGTTTACCACAGATTAGGAGTGCTCATTGCTACCGCTTCTTCTGCTATGGCATTCCTTTAGTCCTTGCAGAGAAGTATTCACAAGGTGAGACAGTGCCAGGAACCATAGATTGAACATGAGACATCAGACATTTCTTTAGCAATTATTAGACTTTAGAATAATGGGTGTGAGGTTCCATTTTTAGGGATCATGGCTGGATGCAAGCAGCTGACCTATCCCAGGCCTCTCTTCTTCCTTGCATATGCCTTTTGGTGCACATGTGACATTGCACATTCCTCACCTGGCTTAAACTTCCGTTCACACAATTAAAATGTACAGGCAGGTCCTTAACACATCTTAGTGTGAATTAACTCTTATGGTCAAGAGCTCATGACTCCATCTTTTGTAGACTCCAATAGGAGCTAAGCATAGTCTTTTTTTATTTTTGAGATGTATGAGCTTCAGCTTCCCTGGGTTCCTCCATATTCATGTTATACCCATTAAGGACATTTTGTCATGCACGAGTGATTGAACATATCTCTGTGTACCTCATTGCCAAATTCTTCTGGTGACCCCCTGCTAAAGCCAACCATTATTGATACTATCATAGAATCCTGAAGAAACCCTCACTCAGTTATTATAGCCCACTTGTGGGACAACACCATCCACTGGCAGATTACATTTAATATTTGGGTTCCCAAATGCACATGCTAGCACAGATGACCCTCATGTAAGGCCTGTAATAACTTTGATGAATTCAAACTCTGAACCTGTGGTAACTTTTACTAAGAGTAAAATTAATTCTTCTGTAGTGGGAGCAAGGTCTTATGTGGGGAATTTATTTAATTTTATTTTAAATGTAGTTTGATGCAGGTGTCAAATACCGACTGGTTTGTGACAGTAGATATAAAATTACTTTATATAATCATTTTACATGATTTATGAATAAAGTGGTTTACAGTGATCCTTGTTTAAAGATATGATGTGAACTGTAAGGAATTAAGATTGTTGGGAAGATCTTTTAGATGACTTTCTGCAGCATAACATTTTTATATTTTAAGAGAAGGTTTTAAGCAACTTAGAGAACTAGGGATGGGTGCCCCCACCTATACAAACATTGTTTTGAGAGATTGGAAGAAGAGCTTTTTGTATAATAAAAAACAATCTCATTTATTGATGACTTTTGTTTTCATTTTGGTCTGATAATGAAAGTGAGTTGTTCAGCTTTACAGAGTATATGAATGCATCTATTATAGTTTATAACTTGTGATGAAATGTTGTAAAAAGAAGATAACATTCCTTGATGTTAGTGCCTACAGAGACATTCTAGATGGAAAAGTGTGGACCAAAATCTGCTATAAGAATGTAGCTAGCAATTCAATATTGTAGCATAACAGTGCACTTCCTCACTAATTAAAAGAAAATATATTGAAGGGCAGCATTTAGAATTAATACTTTGATGGCCTCACCAGAATTAAGAAAAACTGGCCTTTTCTGATAAAATTATATTGTGCAAAGGGTATCCTTTACAGGTTACTCAGTATTCTATTGCATCATTCAATTCAGGTGCTGAGACTAAATCACAAGCAGAAACAAACAATAATTGAGGAATGCCTCTGGGCTAGGCTCATTCTCTATATAGCAGCCATGAGATTAAGAAAGTTATCACTAATAAATGGAGATTTTTTTCAATGGACTCTAACATTATTAAAAAATAAGTGAGAACCCATTATTTATTTATTGACTTATTAAAACTTAAGAATTTATACAAATTTTGGAACAGGATAAGGAGAAACAGTTGGAAGCTTCCACAATAGGCTCCTACGTGCATGATCAAAGGTTAGTGCAAATTATCCCTGCTGTTTTAATGTAACAACAAACATGCCATACCTGGATATTTTAATTATTCATCAGAATTTGTAGTTTATATAGCAATGCCTTCTGGGTCTGAGGCATTCTATGTGGTAAAACTACAAGGAAGCTTTGCACAAGAATTAATGAACATATATATAGTACTCACACAATGAACATGTGCAATGCTATATTTAGGCATACTTTCAGTTGTGATATGTATAAAACATTTATATTTTATGGCATGGATTACCAGTTTATTGAAATAAGAAAGGGGTGATAAAAGTAAGTGACTGGAAATGAGGGAATTTAAGTAATACATTTTATTAAATGCCTGAAGTGTTTCGTGAATTAATGAATACTTCAATATTAAATGTCTTCATATTGATAAAAAAGAGAAAAAACAATATATTTTATACCTTTTAGCTTTTTGACACTTAAGTAGTGATGTTTAACAAAAATATATAGAGTATGATTTTGAGTGATACTGTAATTTGTATCTGTAATCTGAAGAAGTCTCTGCCTCATTTGAAGTGAGACAAAGCTGCTAACTATAGTTAATAAATATATTATTTAATTGTCCTAAACCTGCCATTCATTTCCTAGAATAACAATGTCATTCTTGGTGTTGTGTTTGTTCATGTCTCTCTTGGTCAAAACTCATTTCTTTGCCTTTTTAAGTTTAGAGAGAAAATTAAGAAATGGAAATAGACTCACTTCCTATTTTTGGCAAGGATAATAGGTGCCTAAATATTCATGCTTCTAAAATACCTGTTTTAATCAAGATACTACATCAATGGGCTACCATACTTTTTTGTTTGAATTGTTGAAATTCTCAAAATTCTTAAGGGTCAGGAAAACATTTCTGTGTATCCACTTTGAAAAAAATGCAAGTTAGTTTTTGTTATCTTGTTACCTAGTGAACTAAGAAGTGATTTACTGAACTGAGCTCTGAGCAGATGTTTTTACTTCTTGGGTTTATGGCTTTCAAATGATGAGGGGAATTGGGCTAACAACTTAAAAGAAGATGAGAAAAGATACAAAATGACCTCAAAAAGATTTTTTTTTCTGTGCCACCAATAACTTTAAATTCCTAACTAGTTAAAATATGTTGCGGAAATCTATATTGATTTTACTTGGGGTGCCAAATCTGATCTGATTTAATATGACAGTCTAGCAATTCCAATGGTTTTCAAGTAGTGTTAACATCAATGATACGTGGACGTACTGCATGATGGTCAAGACTGCTGACTTCTTAGCATTAGAATGTTGGGATCTTGACATTTATGTTATTCAGTTGTTTAGAATTTACTGATCTTTTGCTGATGATCCTGGGAATTTCATTTTGAACATTTTTTTCTTTTTTTTTGTTTTTTGTAAGTGTAAGATATCGTCTGTTATTTACTAAGTGTCTCCATTGTCTGTCAGGTAGCTGTTTCAGAGCACTAAAAGAAACATGCAAATTGTATGCAGATGTGGGTGTGGATCAGACAGTGTTGATGCACCTTTCCCTGAAGATGAAAGATCTATGCTGAGAAGGGTAAATGGTGAGCAGTCTCATTTGAGTGGGTGTCTTGTTAGAATTTCTTTGAAGATGGTATAGTATATTGTCTTACTTTCCTCCAGAAAGCCTTGGTTTGAGCACAGGCCATTTAGCTTAAGTGGTGCCAATTAGTAGCAGCTCTTCAAGCATTAGTAGATTCTCCTCTGCGTGGTTGTACAGATGAGCTTGGTAGGCAGATTTTTTTTATTGGCCATATGTGGTCTAAGTCAGCAGACTGTGTCTTAGGTTGCTGACGTTCTGTGACCACAGTGTTAAAACTAATCTGCTTTACTGTAAAGATGAACTTGGAAAGACATACCATGACCAGAGCATTTGTTTTCTGGGGAATGCCAACCAGTAGACTTAATCTAGTCAGGTTTTGTCCACTGAGGTCTACATGACCCCCATGCTACAACCAATTTTCCTACTCACTCCTACAGTGAATGTGATCGCTTCAGAACTTAGCTGGGTCATCTGGCAACCTGAGTAGTTCTCCAAACTGATTCCCCTCAACTCAAAGCTGAGGGCCAAATTATAAAGGTAGTTTCCAAAAGTAAAGAGAAAAAAGAAAAAAAATCTTTAACACTCTTGTAACTGCAGCAAGATGCTACCACAGACTGAGATTCAAAGGTCACCACAAGTCAGTATCAGTATTTATTTATGAAGCCGCAATAATTTTGAGGCTTCATAAATCAGTGCTACTACTGCACTTAATATACCCCCAGAATATGATGAGCAAACCTCCTAAAAACTTGCAATCAGGGCTGCTGCCTCCTTTGTCCAGTCTTCCTTACAACTTTGGGTGCTAGAGCCATTCATCCCCTGTGCAGTAGAACAGCCCTGTGGCCCATGCATTCCCTGACTGGGAGAAGAACCTAATTGGCCTAGACATTCCTTCAGTAGGCGAGAGTCAAGTATAGTGGAACTAGCAAGGCTGCCTATCATTTAGTATGCTGTAAACCCTATACTTGTGGTGACTGGGGGTTCACTGAAGCATCTGATCTAGGTCCATTACACAGTATATCCCCAAATATTTAGTACCATCTCTTTGGCGTATGTGCGTCATGAGCCATCTAGTCCAGTAGCTACGACCTGCATTTCTGTTGGGGTTAGTGCTGCAACAGGTCACGCTGTCGGCTTGGCTATATGAACCAGTGATGCCCACTCTCTCTCACACCTTCCCCTGCCTTGGCCCTTCCAGCAGCCAAACCATTATTCAAACTATTGTCTACTAGGTAATACTCTTATCCATCTATGCCACATGGCCAAAGCCATGTCAGTAAGATTTAGGTCATGACATAATTACTATTTTATTTATTTATTTTTAAGATGTAGTTATGTAGAACTTTGTAGTTAGTTCTCCTGTGGTCAAAAATTACGCAGCTAACTTGTACAATATGCTTTAGGGCTTTAAACTGATCACCTTTCTGGGATCTTATAAGAAGAAGGGAAAAGCATAGTTAGGTTTTAGAGTTCCAAGGCAATTTCAGACGTGTTTTATTGTTTTATCATTGAGACCATATCAGCCTGCCTATGTATTTTATAATAGCAGAGGAAAGAAGATCCACCCAGACTAGGTGCATAGAAGGCAGAAGTAATAAATAATCTGTGTCCAACTTATTCTCCCTGGGCTATGATACAGAAGAAAAGAGGTACCAAAATGTATTAGGCAAATATTTGCTAGTGATTTTCCTTACTGAGACATAATGATATAATACCTCACTCTAAACAGAAATCATACCTTTTTTTAATATTGTACAGCTACATCCCTGGGCATTTCTTAGTCTTCTGTTACGTATGGGGCATTTTTTTGGTAGCTGTTATTTATAGAACAGAACAAATGAGATGGGAAATGCGGCACCAACATTAAAATGATGTGTTTGGCTTGTTATTGTTTTTGTAGCTATTATTTCATATATATTAAATATTTTCTAAGAGTAGTGCTGCTTTTTTATGTTGTTTATAATTAAATTACTAATAAAATGCATAATTTGGGAGTTGATTTCAGGATTACTGTGCAGTGGAATGTCACTTAGCCATTGAAGAGGACTCTGCTTTGCTGAAGCTATTTTGGCCTTTTATTTTCATCACTGAAAAAGACTGTCCATCTCTGCAGTACCCCAGTGTGTGTGCAACAGACTTTTATTTGTTTACCTGTACTCCTCCAAATATGGTGAAATGCAATGATTTGTGCCACCTACTTATACACATGGCACTACTTATGAACAAAACAAGAAATACTGTCCCTCTAAGCTGATGCCGTTATTAATAACAGGTTTTAGAACAGTTACATCTTAGAAGCAGAAAAAGATTTGCATTATTTGATCTCTGAATAAAATAGCTGTTTGAGGAAAATTTTCCTTTTAGGTGTTTATCCATGATTCTTCTACCTGAATAAGTGCAATACAGAGAGCACTACTTCATGAAAAGTCACAGTACTGATTTTCCTGCAGTGTATTTTTTTAACTTGTAAAAATATTGGGATTGTAATGTGTCATTTTGCAACAAATCTGGTTAATGTCAGTTCATTATGCTTGATATGATTTCTCGTGAGAAGCACAGAAACACTTAGACCAAAAGTACATTTTAATTGCCCCTTTCCTTTCCACTATTTGTTTATATAAAATTCCCAATGACACCCTCTACAGTATTAAACACTGACTTAATTCACAACATTTTCTTCATTTTACCCCTGATAAATCATGCTGCAACAGAAGCATCATGACACTAGATTTTAAGCAGAAGAGAAATACCATAAGTTTCATACATATTTCTTCCACCCGCATCTTTGCTTTGCTTATGATGTGCAGTAATAACTAGACATGCAGTGATAATTAGACATACAGTGATAATTAGATATACAGTGATAATTAGATATGCAGTGATAATTAGATATACAGTGATAATTAGACATACAGTGATAATTAGATATACAGTGATAATTTGACATACAGCGATAATTAGATATACAGTGATAATTAGATATACAGTGATAATTAGACCAGCTGGACCAGTGATGATTAAGTGGAGACTAGGAGAGATATCCAGTAGGAGTACTGAGTGGCTGGATATGGTGGGGTACACAGAGGTCTGAGTAAGTGATAGTATTTGACTGAGTATGGATAGGTACCCAGATGGCTGGATATGGTGGGGTACACCGATGGAGTTCTGAGTAAGTGATAGTATTAGACTGAGTATGGTGAGGTACACAGATGAAGTACTGATTAAGTGATAGTACTACGCTGGATATGGTGGGGTACACAGATGGAGTACTGAGTAAGTGATAGTACTAGACTGGATATGGTGGGGTACACAGATGGAGTACTGAGTAAGTGATAGTACTAGGCTGGATTTGGTGAGGTACGTAGATGCACTACTGAGTGAATGGTAGCACTACGTAGGACAGATGAAACTATACAAATGGAGTTCTGAGTAAGTGATAGTATTAGATTGAGTATGGTGAAGTACATAGAGCACTGAGTGGGTGATAGTACTAGGCTGGATTTGGTTAGGTACACAGATGGAGTACTGAGTGAATGGTTGTGCTATTTAGGGTATGGGGGTATACAAATGGAACTTTGAGTAAGTGATAGCATTTGACTGAGTATGGTGAGGTACACTAACAGACCTTTTAAATGTACACCCATTTTGCTCATGAATTCTGGAGATACCCCTACCATATTATCTGAAGCAGGTATTCTGTATTACCCCTTTAATACCATCAAAGTCCACAGAATAAGTTACAGAAGAAACATAAGAGTATATGTTACCATTCTCTCATTAACTTTCCAAAACATCTATTTTCAAAATAGGGAAATACGTAGTATGCTCTCCTCTACAAACCTGGGCAGAAATACACTTACCTATGTTAGGTTTTTAACCTTTACCCAAGAACACAAGTTCTTCATGAAAGGCCACATCACATCTAGTTAAACCAGATAATCTGATGAACATTATCTTAAGGACAGTTGACTTGACATAATATGGATGACAACGAAAAAATACAAATAACAGGTCTTAGAAGTAGTTGCCTGTAAATGTCCCATTCAGATGACCTAGTGGCTTCAGTAAAAACAGTCCCACATTCAAATAATATAATTTCTCAGTATAAAAGTTAATGTAATTAAAGTTAATACTTATATTAAATCCTTCCACATATATGGAAAACTCATCTCTACCAAGTTCCCAAACGAAAGTAGATCAGTAATAAAACATGCATGGAACTTTACATGTCTAGGTAAGCCAGTTGTATAAAGGACTGTATCATCCCAGTTTGCAACAGCCAGCTTAGCAAAAGTGAGTTTGACTACAGCAGTCCCTCATGTTTGCTGGTAATAGATACATTGATTGATTGATTGATTGATTGATTGATTGATTGATTGATTGATTGATTCAGGTATTCCACTAATAAGTATTGACCAATTTTAGACTCAGACTGGGTATTGAACATTAGAAAATCATTTGCTCGTCTGATTTCAAACAAAGAAGAAATTAAATGAATTTCTATGACAGTCACACTAGTAGCCTTAGAATTCCTTAAACTACTCCACACTTTAGAATAGTAGGACTCTCTTCTCATAAGTGGACCAAAAATCCAAAGCTTATTACCTCTCTTTCAAGATGATTGTTTGCTGTTATCAGATTATGTAAACAGATAAATGTTCATAGGACAGGTGAAAAATCTTCCAAAAGAAAATTCCTACAGATGCAATTATGCAAGACAAACAATAGATTAACTGAGTTTTTACACAAGTACATAGAAAGGTAAAACATGTTAACCATAGTAATAGCATATTAACTAAAATATGGAACTCTAAGTGGTATAGGTTTAGCTGAGGCATGCATAGTATTTAAACATTTTTCAGTCAAATGCACATTATTGAAATGAAGAAAAGAAGAGGTACAAGGAAACAAGAAATATGTGAGGCGATAAAGGGAGAGGAGTAGAAGTGGATATTCTTTGTTAAAATTGAGGGTGCTGTGATGGGAGGAACAGAGCAAAGAATGGACTTAGAAATTATTGCTTAGAAATGTGGAAATGAAATATGAATAGGGAAGAAATAAAAACTTGCACTCAGAGTCTTGTTAAGTAGAGAGAAGCTAACAGTCTATGTAGCGGAGTATGATAAAAGTGTTTACATGTATATTTTGGCCACAGTGGTCTTATATAAGCAATATCCAAGTTGCGGAATTAAGTAGCCAAGAAGGTATCTCACATGCAGCTTGGAGAGTAAGGCCATAGTTCATCACAATAATAAACAATACTGAGGTGTGTATATTAAAAATGATGCATTTGTATTCACGTGCCTTGCACCCAGGATCTGTGCAAAGGTGGGCTTCCTGATAAGAGAGAGATATAAAACACACAATTCTAGATGGCACACCATCAACAATAACAATGTCTTTTCTGCAAATGTGTAGTCATGGTAGGAGAATCTTAATGACAGACTGACATGTCCTCTTTGCCACAATATGATTAGCACCAGTAAGGTATAGCAAAATGTTGTAGAAAGCCAGGTCTTGATAGTGCTGAATATGTTGCAGTCTGTATCTTGTATCTGTGTTTCTGGCCAGAGCAAGAGGCCTAAGTATATGACCGATTCATGATGCCAGTAGCATCTACAAGCAACGTCTGTATGGTTAGTGCCGAGAAACAGTAATAAAAAGCAGTCGTTCAGCTATGAAAGTGTTCATATTCAATACAATCACATGTGCCATGTTTTAAATGTGCAAATTGTGCCTGATACTGATCTACATTCTAATTTCTACAGTAAATGTGGCGAGAGAACAGAGGCACCACGCTATCACTGTGCTGAATGATTTTACTCTTACTCCAGCTTTGCTGCATGTCAGTAACAATCAATTATAGTTAAACAAGTATCTCAGTACATCATAACAGATGATGTACTTCCAGGCCTGAAGTAGTCCTTTTTGTTTAGAAAACCCAACAGACTACAAAACAAAGTGTATATCAGACATCTAGAAAAGCAATGATATGCATTTGCCCTAAATCTTTTCCCTCAAAGCTTGGTCTTTGAAATTTTTAACCTAGTGTTAGTTTCATTACAAAATATGAAGCCATGTAGTACATCACAGAGGGGCACATTTGTCTCTTAAACTGTTGGGCACTGAGAGTATATCAAATCATCCCTAATCTTGTTAAACAAACTCTGCACACACAAAGTAACTAGAGTCAACCAGGCAGTCATACAGTGGGCGGGCTTCTTTTAAGAATTAGATCAAGTAACTATCCTTCCATATAGCTAAGGCACTTTTCATCTTAACATGCAATTCACAGTATATGTCACGTGGCAGGAAAATCACTGCAGTACATGATGTTTCAGTGTTTCATAAGATCCATCATAGACAATGTATTTTGAGAGCTAGATTGTGTTTTATTGCTATAATGAAGACTGCTTGTTCATATTCGGTTTATTGCATGCAGCTACTGTACCTTCTTAGCACTATCTGACTCTTTATATTATTTCTCTTATGAAAATACTGATGCCCTGTAGCTCATTGGATTATGATTCAATTGCCAATCATAATCAAGTTGTTAATGTGTTAGAGAAGTGGATTCAAGGAATTCAACTTGAAAACAAAGCTGAAGATGTGAATTTCTTGAACAGTTTTGAGAAAATATTAGCAAATAGTTTCTCATCACAATTGTTTTGCAGTATGTGGATCATTAGCTACTCCAATGTATTACAATTTGCAGAGAGAAGAAAAAGGTATAAAAATGCCAATACTTAGCAAATCCCAGTTACCATTCTCCATTTACGAAGCATGATGCCTGTTTTGGAGGCTACACTTAAAGATTGATTCCAGAGGCCCTGATAGGCTGTGTTTCATGCTATTTAAAAGGCAGCCTGAAATGCATTTCTAGTCTATCTGTACTTTTCCCTTTACCTTCCTGCCGCTAACCATAATGTAACAAAGAGAACATAACAAGCTGTCATTAACAGAGACAGTGGGCAGAAGCAAAGAGTAGCTCTAATCAACCAAAAGATTTAAAAGCTGAAATACCATTCATGCTGCCAAACTTCTCTTTCTTTGGGTGGTGTAGAATATTACAGCCTTTAAACATCAAAACACTCCCTCTGCTATTAATATGCAGTTAATGTGGTGACTGATTATCATGCTGTAGTGCACGATCCAAGCATAACAGCTGTCAAAGATACTTAAAGTTTATTATACTTCTTTCTGACATCATTAATGCATATTAAAAGCTTATTAATTTGCTGAATTAATTGCATAATCGGTGAGACCTATGTACTACAAAGGCAATACTCACCATCTCATTTTCTTTTCAGTTAATATGGTTATGAGTTAAA
Source organism: Protopterus annectens (assembly GCF_019279795.1). Taxonomy (NCBI): domain Eukaryota; kingdom Metazoa; phylum Chordata; order Ceratodontiformes; family Protopteridae; genus Protopterus; species Protopterus annectens. The sequence goes on along the minus strand of NC_056728.1, from coordinate 1,559,134,889 downwards.
GTGTAGACTTCTTACAAAGCCATCATGTCATGAGTGTACAGTCTAAATGTTTTATTGTACTACTCTGCCACTTGAATTATGCAATTTATAGTTTGATTACAGTTTAACATTTTCTTTATTTAATTTGTCATTCTTATACTTGAATTGTAAGTTTCTATATGCCTGTGGCACAGGTCACTGATGGGAAATGTCCCTGGACTGCATGTAGTGAGTTATTAATAAGTAAATAAATAATGCACAATACATAAAATATCTGTTTCGACATCCAATAATCAAGTACTGGAATAAAGGAGAACCAGTCCTCCTATACCTTATACTTGCGATAGCTATCTGGTTTTTCCAGTTTGCTTTGAAACTACACAAAAACAAAAAATAGCTTTCTTTTATATCATTGGTAAGCCCCAAATTCACCCAGTTAGCATGAAGTTAGTTTGTAAGACTGCATGAAGAATGCAGGCACTTCTGGAACCTAAAATCTTCATCTCTTAAGGAATGACTATGGAAAGCACTTTTAAAGATTGATAACAATATCGTTCATCTCCAAAGGCCTTCCATGCTGTTTCTTAGTCTTCTCAGGGCCAGATTGTAGAACGATAATACATATAGTCTGTCTATGTAATTCTGATTTGTAGCCACTGAAATTGGTTTAGTAAACTGTTGTTTAGTATTTTGTGAGTACTGCACGTCTCTTAGTGTAATTTCCTCTCTGGTAACGTCAGGCACAAAATGATCTCTTTTGAAGTAAAAATAAAACTCAGAACCCCAGCTAATCCTGGAAATTTCAGGAACTACTTTAAGGCTAACTTACTACTGTTAAGCGATAACTTGGTAAAATGTTATGCCCACAAACCCTGAGAACACTGTTGCTTACTCAGAACTATTCACAGAAACCCTATGCAAGCATGTTAATAGCTACATAAAATCATCTGTATCCGCGAGGTTAAAAAACAAGCCACCCTAGTAGAATCATAACATCAATAGGCTCTATATCAAAAGGAGAAAATCATAGCAAAAAATTAGAAGGTGTAGCACCCAGGAGGATAAAAGCACTCTTATCAAACTTAATAAACAGAGGAAAAATAAAGTTTAACAAAGCCAAATTTTACATAAATCTGGCTTCCCAGGCAATAGACAACCATAAGGCATTATTTAGCTATGTCCACACCCTCAAAGGCAATATACAACTGTGTGTAGAACTCATTGTTAATGGAGCCACCTATACTGAGCCGGAAGATATAGCAAACCTACTGGTAGACAAATTCATCTCTAACTTTAGCCCCCCCCAGCCCCCCCCCCTCAGGAAATGCCATGAAATACAACTATCCAACTATCACTAGAGAACTGGTCCTCAATAATCTGTTTAAGGCCAGGACCACTGCATCAGTAGGTCCTGTCAGTATGCCAGACTGCCTTATAAATAACATGAAACATGCTCTATCAGGCCCTCTGGAATCACTCTTTCACCATAGCCTCCAAACATGAATGGAGAATGGCAACCATCATCCCTCTGCACAAATGTGGGCAGAAACAGAACCACCACAGACCAGATACACTTGCACCTCACTATACAAAAAGCAATGAAAAGAATTGTCACAGAAATAATCAACAATGACCTAGGAAACTTCTGGTCACTGCTCTCAGCCCAGTTGGTTTAATCAAGGGTAGGTCATGCCCATTTAACCTGATGGACTTCTCTTAAAAAGCACCAAAGCAATGGATGAGAGCAAAATGGTTCTCACTGCTCACCTTTACATGGGGAAAGCATTTGATACAATGCCCCAGTCAGGCATTTGGCACCAAACCTAAAATCATTGCCAAACCTTTATGTCGCAGTATAGTTAGCCATCTGGTTCACAGAGTGAACAGAGAATTAGGAACCGAGAGTCCACCCTCAACAAGTCCCACAGTCACCAGTCCCAGTCACCATTCAGAGCTATCAGGAGTTGGTTTGGCATCTACTTCTCACATCTACTTCCTCTGAGTGAATCCCATGAAGTGGGCCTATTGACAGCCAGATTTGCAGGATCGCATCATAGGGATCAGTCATAGAATCCCCACCATCACCAATGTTCTCCAAGTAGGGCTAACATAGACAAATAACTTGTGCCAGAGTCATGGACTAAAACTAAATGCCAAGAAATATATAATAGTATCCTTCAGAAAGTCAGCCATCCCTGGTAACTACCATATTGACAACACACCCCTAAGAGTCAACCTAGTATACAGGGGGATGAGGGAACATATACATGATTACTTTGCATAAGACCATCATGTGTCAATGGCAGTGAGGGAATCATTTTATGTTTTTATATCTTATAAATAAAGCTATAGTATCTAGATAAAGGAAGCTGTTCCACTGTATTTGATAATTAATACACAGTCATTGAGTACAGTGCCCTATTTGGTATGTACCTAACCACACACATTCATCAACTGGAATGTCCATAGAGATTCCTCACTAAAAGAATACAGGGCTTAAGCAACATGTACTATTGCACACCATCTCAAAGCCCTATCCCTGTATTCTGTCTCCTACAGGCTGTTGAGGTGAGATATATGCCTGGCATACAAAGCATTCTAGGACTCCACCATGATGGACCTCCAGCATATCTGCAAAATAAACAGCACCAGAATTACCCATTCTACAGACTTAAACCTTGCCTGTGATATAAATAGGACCAACTGGAGAAAACCGGTAAGTATCCCAGAGACTACCCCTTCTCTGGAACAGGCTCGCCATCCATGTGAAACAGAGTTCTTCCCTAACCCAACTTATGTGTAACTTGGACAACTGGATGAGGAACAGGAAATTCATCCCTGGCATGGCACCTACATCTCTAATGGACACAGACAGCCTGTAAATGGTTCATTTCCCAGTCTTCTGCTTGTAAATGTTTCATTCCTCGAGCAAGTGCTTACACTTAGCAAGGGTATCAAAAGAAATTTGGGATACATGTCTAGGCTTAAAATAGCCCCAGTGGTCAGTAGCCTAGTGCACACCTATGAAACTATTTTTAAATTCTGTCTATATGTTTTGCTTGTTTTTCTGGGGAACCCATATTGTGCCCAGCATTATTACTATTGAAAGTAGGATTTCACTATTCCTTACCAGACAAACCTCAAGATTCATATTTCATTTTTATTAGCAAATTTACACATTACATCAAAATTGTCAGCAAAAGTCATACTTTTCTAAAATCTCTGCTGCTGTTACTCTGTTAATGTATCATTGACTGACATGCCATTATGTAAGTGTAATGTATTTATGCTAGCATGTTCATAAGACATGCTTTAACATGACAGCATGACTTAATAGTAAATTCTTAGATGTAGCCCTACTGACTGCAAAGTTTAAGGCCATGTACATTATATCCATGTTCTGTATGATAATGATTTTGTCCATTTCAATGTAGTTAGTATAAATTCATAAACTTATTACAATCATCATGTCCGAAAATCATCTAAGAACACTGATTCCTGTAAATTCATGTTATATGCCTTGCTCCTACCCATATGTCTAGATTATGATTAATCTTTGTAGTATTTTCAGATTCCCTTATTGTAAGAAGTAACTTATTCCATAATGCTGATTATCATAAGGTCAGAAAGGAATGTCTTAAATTCATCTTTGCTTTCATTATGTTAAACTGCAAGTTGCTATTTCTAAGTGAGGGCATACATTGACATATTTCTGCATCTGAAATGGATTGCAAACATCCATTACTAAATACTTTATAGGCAAAAATTATTTTTCACCTAATACATCTACATTTCATTGTGTATAGTTTGAGGTTTTTTACATATTACCCTGTAATCCATTCTTTCTGCATAAAGAATCCATCCTGTAAATTTCCTGTACTTAGTGCTTGAAACTGCTTCATGAATTAAAAAGTCAGTTGTATATTACACGTCTTTAAAGCAATGCTACTAGACACCTTGGCTTTGGTACCTTCAGCGTGTCAGTCCATATCCTATGATTGCATGACTGCCAATCTTCTCTAACCATGTTCCACCCTAAAACTACCCAGAAAACTTTTTTGTATGTATTGTATGACAAATATTAGCTTCTCCGATAAGTTATTTGTTTTCCTATATGCTTTTTATGACTGTGTTGAATGCCACCAAGGACACCATCAGTCTTCAACCCACTCATTCCACAGTATGAAGGCAAGTGTTGACAGGAGTCACTGTCAAGCAGTTAAATATGGTGGTTATTTATGCCCTTTCTGACTACTCAACAGTGGCATAATTTTAGTTATGGCCCTAACTCCTATTGTGGGGGTATATGCCCTAAATAACTGTGGGGGCCACTACACTTCCCCTGCAAGTGCACCCAAGATAAAGGCTACCACAAGGCAGTGTATTAGGAACTGAAATTATGCTATTGTAGTCTGATTCACCCCCTAACTCCTCAGGATGGGCATATCCATCTTTCCCACAACAGCCATTAATCTTACCTGGCTAACCTGAGGCATAAACTGTACTTTATTTGTATACACCACAAGAGTCAGTGTTTCTAAAGTTCTTTATCAGTTATATTGTCAAAAATGCTGCTGAGGTCCAAACAGATGCAGATAGTGACAATTATTTAATAAATCATAATTTCTGGAGTTAGCCGCCCGCTCATGTGGATGTTCCAGTTGCTCGGATGGGTGATAGTGGACTGCCTGCAGAGGCAACGGATTTCATTGCAGCAGCTCAACCGTTTAAAACGGCTGTCCCTGGGTCTAGTTCATTACGAACTGAAAATGGGATGGTGAACTCTAACATATCCAATGAGGAGAGTGTGAGAAACAAGGCACTTATTGGCGTGGCTTCAATATCTGATTGGATTCATAACACAGGTGACTTTATGCAGTTTGTGAAACCTTTTGTTGATAGCACGTCGGTGCGTAACAATGCTGCTGCTTCTAACCGTTTAGTGACTGTATCTGATAAACTGAAACTGTTGGACTCTAAAACGTTTAAATTGAGGAAATTGCAACTTGAAGTTGCGTACTTTAAGCAATGCTTAAATGAGGGTATTGTCCCTAAAGGCCTTAGGAATGTATTTGTTCCATCTAATTTGGTTAATAGCGCTAACTTTTTTCCTGACTTAAAAGTCTTGTTTCAAGCACAAGGTTTACAGTTGATGGAATTGCTTGTTAAACATTACACTATCAGTATTGACGAATTAATTAAAGAAGTCTGTCTTTTAGACGAAGAAATTAAGGTTGATGGTGCCTTTTTGCAATTTAAATTTGACCATGCACGCATTTTTTCGAGCATTGACACCTACATGGTTAAGCTTAAAACTAATAAATCTAAAAAACTGTACAGGGATAGATTGGCCTATACTAATGATAAAGCCTTTCCTAATTTATGCACCACGATACAGGTTCCTAGGAGTGAAGTAGACTTAGAAATAATAGAAGATGGAAATATTGTGGACCCTAGGAATAATAGGAGTCATAATACAAATGGTGGTAACAATCCCCCTTTGAGGAGAAGTAATAGAAATAGGAACAGGCAAGATAAGAATAGTGGGTATGTTGAAACTTTTACCCCTACTTTGGCTGCTACCCCTGACAGTGACCCTAATTCAGATCAACCTTTTTTAGGGAAGACGACCAATCAAAGACAGAGGAGGAGGAATGCGAATTCGAATTAGATCTTTTGTGCACTGGTCCTCCTAGTAAATGTTCACCTGATATCATCTTAAATAAAAGGGGTGATTTTACCATCTACAATTTCTCCTCGCTTATTTTAGAGCCTGAGTTGGTAGAACTTTTAGCGTTAGGTAATACATTTGTACCAACAGTAAAGTGTGATGTTGCTAAAGTCCTGTTGGATTTGAAATGCTATGTGAGGAGGCTTAACTTGAAATTAATGTTTAATGAATCACCTGCACCTTCTTTGTTTAATCTTAAGCTCCCAAGCGTGTTTAACCCGCCTTTGCATGTGGCACTCAAGATGTTTGAGAATGCATGTGAATTGGATATTAGACATGCTGTTAAGACCACTAAGGTTAAGCCCAATCAGTTTAACATTTCTAAAGACCAAATGGCTGCTCTCAATAAGCTGCGGGCATCTACGGTCAGGATCATCAAGCCAGATAAGGGTGGTGGCCTAGCTATTTTTGAACAAACTGAGTACGTTGAGAGAATGTGCAGAGTGTTAAATACTGCTGCTTATGAGGTATCATCGACCAATGAAATGAATGTTTGTTCCAATAGAATAAGAGGTTACTTCAAGGATCTGTTTATATCTGGAAGAATAGATATAGACACTTTGGGTTATATTGACATACTGTACCCCAAAACACCTGTGATGTTTGGTATACCCAAGGTTCACAAGAACCTTGGGGATCCGCCTATGAGAGCTTTGATTGATGGTAGATCATCCATCACATACCCTTGCTCCAAATATGTTGACTTATTGCTTGCTAAGTACGTTAAATGCATCCCGAGTATATGTAAAGATTCCTGGTCTTTCTTATCCAATATGAATGCTATGATGGTTGATGAACATACTAACTTTTTAACCATCGATGTGGTGGACTTATATACATCCATCCCACACCAAGAAGCCCTTGAATGGATTGAACTCCTGTTGCTTGATCTAGGTGCCACTAAAAGAGACATAGATAATGTCACTGAATTATTGGACATCATACTGTCTTCCAATTTTTTCTCCTTTGAAGGAGATATTTATTTACAGAAAAAAGGGGTGGCCATGGGCTCCCCGTGTGGCGCAGCAGTAGCCAATCTATTCATGGCATATTGGGAAAGACATTACGTCTTCAACAATCCGGCTTGGAAAGACAAAATAGTTTTCTACACACGTTTTTTAGATGATGCATTTATAATTTTTAAGGGAGATTCCTCATTGGCCCATTCATTTGTGGAATTCTTAAATTTAACAACATCTTTTTTGAAATTTACGTACCATTTTGATACCAAGCAAGTCAACTACTTGGACGTCAAACTCTCTAGGGATACCACGACTGGCTATTTGAAATCTGCCATTTTCAGAAAAGACACTTATGTAAATTCTTTTCTTCACTATAGCAGTTCTCACCCTTTCAAACAGAAAAAGGCTATTGTAAAAGGTCAGCTGGTGAGAGCGGTTAGAATGTGTAGCGACTTAAAGGATTATACTCTTGAAAGTGAATTTTTAAGAGACCTTTTCTTGAATCGCGACTACCCGCACCAGTTAATTGATGACCTGATAGTGGAAGTTACCGCAAAGAGAAATAATGGTTTTTATAAACCACTTCTTTTTGGGTCATCCCAAGAGGACAAGCATAGTGACCAAAATTTTGCCTTGTCTATGACTTCTTCATCTATAGAAGTTCCCCTTTCAACAGGAGCATTAGTTAGTAAAAACTCGCCTTGTAAATTCATTATGACATTTAGCCTGAATTCTAAGGCGATTTTGGAGATTTTAAATAAAAACTGGTTTTACTCATCTTCATATGCTTCTGTGGCTAACAAACTGGGTGATAAACCTTACACGGTGTTCAGGAGAGCCAAAAATATGAAGGAATTGTTACAAACCTACTCATCTGGGTCAGTGAGTAGGAGATCTAAGGGGTCCTTTACGTGTGGTGCATGTAACTACTGTTCCCACATAAAGACGGGGAGTACATTTAGTGTATTGGGCAATAAATTTTACATCAATCACAGAATTAACTGTGATACAATATCCATCATTTACATTGCTTTTTGCACTTGTTGCCCTGGATTTTATGTTGGTAAGACAGACAGAAAGTTCAAACAACGTATTTACCAACACAACTACGCAATCAAAAATGCAAAATGCGAAAATGCACTTGCTAAACACGTAGTAAATTATCCGGGACACTCGTTTCAATTCATGGGGATTGAGCATTTACCTACACCTGTAAGAGGTGGTCCAACGTCTATCATACTAGAAACCAGAGAATTATTATGGCAATTAAAATTAGATGCTTTTAACTTTCCTGACTTAAATGAAAGCTGTAACATTGCTCCTTATTTGAAACTAAAATCTTATATGAGGTAGGAATGTAGCATGTAATAAGGTTTATCCCTTTGTTCTTTTTCTTATATAAGAGGCATTTTAGGGACTAGTATGTTAGTTATTAGGCCTTAAGTTTTAAAGGTACTTGACCCCCTTTTTTATTTTTATTTTTATTTTTATTTTATGAAGGGAGTGTATTAATTATAGTGAATATTTTTACGAATGCTTGGAATACTTTAGGTTTTAGGTTAGCAGTTATGGTCTAGCCACTTTTCTTGTAATTTTTGTAAGAGTTGTGACTACAATAGCTGGTTAAGTTAATCTATTAAACTACATAACAATAATAAAAAAAATAGATACTGAATTGATGTACATAAGCATATATTTAAAATAGTACTTCAAAGAGTTTATTTTTATACACATATACATTTTTCATATCTTGTAGTGCTTATGTGATTTAAGTATATATTCCATATTTTATACATATGCATTTAGATATATATAGAGTTTTATTGTTTTATGAAGTTCTTGCTGGATAAAATGTTGATTTTGTTAAATATGTAATAATAAGTACTATGTCAGCGTGCTTATGCACACATAGAAAGAGGTTTTTTAGAAACTTCACGATATAAATATTTCCTTAGTTATGTTTAATTATAATGTTTTACTTATACAATGTAATTTCGGCTACTATTTGTATGGTACTCGTTTTATTAAATAATGTATGTTGAATTTATACCCTTGGATGATGCTCCTGCTCTGAAGGAAGTGATGTAATCATTAAACTGTGTCAGAGCGGAGTTATAAGGGTGTTGGTTTTGTGTATTGTAAACCTCTGAGGAAGCTACTTTCTTTTGTAGCGAAAACGCTGTCTGTTGTCACACAATAAACCTGCGTTCAGGCTTTCAGCTGGTGTTGGTTCTTCTTGTGCCCGTTTTTGTGGTTTATCAAATGATGCAGTGAATGACATACTTAGAAAATCAGATTGAGCTGCTGTTCTTAATAAACCAAATAAGTAATGTGAGGATTCTGTCAATCGCCTCAACAATATTAATAACTATTGCATTAAAAAAACGTATAGATAAGACACAACAATGTTGGTAAATTGAAAAATAACACCTTTGCTGGATATGTAACATTAACAGAATATACAACAGAAAAAGAGACTGTGTTTAACCTTATAAGTCATCCTAGACATTCAAACATGTCTAGATTAAATTAATGACAGAAACTACGTACTGTCCCTATTGAATCTTATAGTACTACATATTAACTTGGATTGACCTGAAAAACTGAAATACAGTAATAAGATATTCTTTAATTAAATTAGAAAACTGAAGGGAAAAATTATGAGTGTAACATGATGTCAGTAAACATTAAAATGACATTAAAATGATCCTGTAGTCACAGGACATAATAAACTTGCTTGCAGGAAAATGTTTGTATAAACTTCACAATAAGAAACATGCTGCTGTGCACAGAGACAAGGAGAGATGAAACTGCAGACAAAATAACTGCTATAGTACAATAAAATCTCAAATTCCACAGACCACACAACAATTACAAATCAAGGAGAACTTGACTACCCCTGTATCAATCATGTTAAATAAAGTGTTACTGATCCATTGCCTTATTAGGGAGGAGGGAAGTTTCTTTGCTTACCAGTGGGAGTGGGAAGCACTGAGCAGCCTTTCTGTCCGATTTGGTGAAGTTTCGCCAGAAACTAGTAGTCCATTGGTCGTTTTGGGCCAATTCCTAGCTCCTTTCAGCCCCCTGCTATAAAACACGCTAAACACGCGTTTTCCAGCTTGTACCAACTCAGCACAGATCCTCGTGGTGGCCTGCAGAGTGATCCAAGCAGCAGAGAGCTAAAAGAGTGACTTTCTACCAGATATAAGTATTTTTGTGGCTTTCCCACTGTTATTAAACTAGCGACTGCATTTCGCCTGTTTTACTGCTACTTTAAGTGATTTCTGCATTTTACACTGTTTATTGCACTTTAAGTTACTAATTGTTGCAAATTGTTTCTGTAGGCTACACACTAAAGTGCTAGCCGATTTACAGCATTTATAGCATTTACTGTCTGTTTTTTTCCTTGTCTCTGTAATAAAACAAAAAGGTCTCCTGTTTTCCCGCCTTGCTGAACTAGAGTAGTCCAGTTTCAGAGTTGCTGATCCCTGGGCTTTGTTTTTAGTTCCTGTTACTGATCCATTGCCTTATTAGGAAGGAGGGAAGTTTCTTTGCTTACCAGTGGGAGTGGGAAGCACTGAGCGGCCTTTTTGTCCGATTTGGTGAAGTTTCAGCCAGAAACTAGTAGTCCATTGGTTGTTTTGGGCAAATTCCTAGCTCCCTTCAGCCCCCTGCTATAAAACACGCTAAATGCACGTCAGCGCGATTAAGCGCGGAGTTGCCACTGTTGCACACAAGAGCAGCGGCGGTTAAACAAGGTTAAACTATTCGGGCCATCTAAATTCCACTCTTCAAATTTTCCCTTAGAACTACCCTCCTCGAGCTGTACTGCTGATCTAACCAGCATATCCTATAACTGAAAAGTTCATCTCTACTTGATTCCCAAGTAGACTATTCTCTATCTGTAAAGCCTAGCACTTACTCCTACAGTACTTGCACCTTGATAAAGCACTCGTATTATAGATAGTACCCCACCAGCCTAAAACCCACTTCCCCCGGAGTCCTTTGAAAGTCTCTTTATCTACTTCTAGTATGTCGAGGGATCAGCTGCTAGTGTTCTCTCCAGCTCAACTGTTGAACCTGGGAATATTGAGGCAATGTTACAATTGCCTCATGTACCTGAACAATCCTCTCCTTCTCCCACAAAACACAAATACATGCGAGAGATGCAACTATACGGCCAAACTGGAGGCTGAGCTCTCTCAACATAGGACTGGCAAGACCAGACAGGAGGAGAAGGTAACCACACACAATACATACCCAGTCACACATGGTACCATCACAACTTCAAATCATACACATACTCACACAAAGACATACTCGGATGCTCTGATCAAAAATTTACCAAAACAGCAGAGGCCACCAAAGCAGACACCCAAACAACTACCACCTCACGACCCAACACATGCAACACATAGACCACACAGTCAGAGTGTCAAACAGTCACAGCCCTTAAGGCCAAACAAAATGCCAGACACACTTGTCATTGGTGATTCCATAGTCAGGCACACCAACGTCCCGCTCACCAGACTGAGTAAGGAGAAGGTCACAGTAAGCTGCCTGTCGGGCGCTAGAATCCGCCACATAATGCATGCACTCAGGTCTCTCAACAGCAGGTACAAGTACGACTCAGTCATTGTCCATGCTGGTGTCAACGACCTGAGATGTACCTCCTTGGACTACATGAAAAGGGACATCGAGGAGCTCTCTGATTATGTAGCCCAGGCAGGTATGACCCTGACCTTGAGCAGTATCCTACCTTCACCTAGAATGATGCCACAATACAGTGATAAGATGATCAGCTTTAATAATTGGCTTAAATTCTGGTGTCATTCAAAGGGGATCCAATGTCTGTCTGCCTGGGATGACATGCTGGACAAGCCACGCTGCTTCAAGGGACGGCTTGCACCTGTCACCGCTGGGCTTCCGGATATTGGCAAAGGCTCTTGCCACCCCATAGTGCCTTTTTAGGCAAGGCTCAAATTCTAAACCTACCACCCTAGAACACCAAAAAGGAAAAACTAAGGGTAATGCTGCTCAATGCCAGAAGTCTCAATCTCAAGATGCACGCACTCGAGGCCCTTCTCAATATGGAGAACATCGATGTCTGTGCTGTGACAGAAACCTGGTTCAAGGCTCCTGAGAGCACCCCAGCACTAACAGGTTTCACCTCATATCATGCGTTCCGGCCCCAAAATCCGGACAACACCAAGAAAGGAGGGGGGGTGTCCATATTCATAAAGGACACCCACACCTCAAGGTTGGTGGCAATGCACGATGCATTGAAGACCATCCAGGTGCAATTAACCATAGGCAAGACTGCTCTGCAATTTGTAGCATGTTACAGGCCACCCTCTCAAACTCAGGAACCTCACATGGCCTTCCTGAAAACATTGGAGGGGATAAATGTATCTCCAAACACCATCATACTAGGTGACTTCAACTACCCTAATATAGACTGGGAACACTACTCAAGCCCGAACACTCTAACCCAAAGATTCCTGGAGTTCATAAACTCAAATGCCATGGAACAACTAGTCACCATCCCCACAAGAGGAGAAAACATACTTGATCTCATCATCACGAACATGGGATCAAAATGTTCAACACCGAAGTATACCCCTCACTGGTGAGATCAGATCATAAACTAATCTCGCTGGAGGTCCTCATCCCGCCCCACCTGAAACAAAAAGACCACAGTGAAAAACTTCTCAAAAGCCGATTTCACACTTCTAAAAACTAGTGTGGTCTCCTTTAAGGCCCCTGAGCCAGTGGTAAACATTACTCAAACCACTGAATCACTTACAAATACCTTCTACCAGCATCTACAGGACTGCATGGATCAGGCAATCCCAAACAAAACTAAGACTCTCTGTACCAAAGGCAAGCGTCCAGTCTGGTGGACCCCAGCCATAAACAAGCTCTACAACAAAAGGAGGAAGCTACTACAAGATAGAGCAAAATCCTTGAAAGGTAAGAAACCTTTGATCATTATAAGTAAAAAACTAAGAGCTCTCATAAAATCATCCAAGGCAAATTTTGAGAGAAAAATCGCCAAGGACTCTAAAGACAATCATAAGGCCTTCTTTAGCTATGTTAGAAACCTAGGAGGAAACTCCCAGATATGCTCAGAATTAGTTCAAAATGATGTGAAAATTACTGAACCTACACACATTGCCAACATACTGGCTGACAGGTTCAGTGCAAACTTCTCCCCTCCCCCAAAAGGAGAGATATCTATTCCAGAGGATTGTAGCCCCCAAACATCTCAAACGCCCAGGTGAGAACTGCCCTCACTAAGGCAAAAACACAGCATCCATGGGACCGGATGGTGTCCCCGGCTGTGTGCTTCACGAACTCAATGAGGAATTAAACCCACAGTTAGGACAGCTGTTTAATCTTAGCCTCACCTCAGGATACATTACCCAAGGAGTGGCGCCGGTGACTGTGGTCCCACTTCATAAGGCGGTGCCTCCACAGACCCTGGAAATTACCGCCCATTAGCTTGACAAGCCTTATCTGCAAAGCCATGGAGAGGATCATAATGGAACTCATAAATAAAGACATAGGGAACTTGCAGACTTTGGATCCAACCCAGTTTGGCTTTGTCAAAGGCAGATCTTGCCTCTTAAACTTGGTTGACTTTTTCGAGACAGTCACCAAGGCCATTGATGAGGGAAAGGCAGTCCATATAGCCTACCTCGACCTGGCAAAGGCCTTCGACACAATACCCCACTCAGGTATCATCGAAAAACTCATCAGCTTGAATGTAAACCCATACATCACAAGATGGGTTGCAAACTGGCTAAGTGACAGAACCCACAGGGTCAGAGTTGCTGGAGCCATGTCAGACTCAAAGCCTGTCACAAGTGGTGTCCCACAGGGCTCAGTCCTGGGTCCACTCTTGTTCAGCATCTACTTTTCTGAAGTACAAGCAAACACAGGAGGGTTATGGCTGACAAAGTTTGCAGATGACTGCAAACTGGGCGCCATAGTTGAAAACACATCTGACACAGATATCCTCCAGAAGGGCCTCACAGAAATGGATAACTGGTGCCAGAGCCATGGCCTGAAGTTAAACGCCAAAAAATGCATAGTCATACCCTTCGGGAAAAACAAGGTTACCCCTAGCTACCATATAGGTGGCAATCCACTGAGCACAGAAAAAGTCATCAGGGATCTGGGGACCCAGGTTGACAGTAGCCTTTCGTTTGACACTCATGTTGCTAAAGTAGTTAGGAAAACCTTCTATATCGCCCACCTGATCATGAAGGGATTCACATCTAGATCAAGGGAGGTCATCGTCCCCCTGTACTCATCACTCATTAGACTTATGATTGAGTACAATGCCCCGTTCGGAATGTATCTGACCAGACACCTGCTGCAGCTTGAAAGGCCCCAAAAGTTCCTCACCAAACGGATAAAGGATCTCAAAAATATGCCTTATGCTGCCCGACTGAAAGAACTCCAGCTCTATTCAGTCTCATACCGCTTGCTCAGAGGTGACCTGTGCCTGACATATAAGGCCATGTCAAACCCAGATTTGATGAATATGCTTCACCTCAAAAAATCTAGATCCCTCAGAACCACAAGGGCGGGAGACTTAAACCTTGACATGGTTATAAATAGAACGTGCTGGAGGGACAGATTCATCACCCAGAGACTCCCTATGCTGTGGAACAAAATCCCGGTACATGTGAGGCAGAGCACCTCTCCGGCCTTGTTCAAGAGGAATCTTGACCAATGGATGGGAGATCGCAGATATACCCCAGGGATTACTTCAGTGTCACTGCTTGACAGAGGCACAGCAAAATGATAGGCATAGTTTTTATTCAAACTAAAGGGGTGGCGAAAGCCACATAACTATGGGCTAGGCTTATAAATGCCCTTGGGCAGATAGCCTAGTATGAACCTATGAACCTATGAACCTATGTGAACACGTCCCTAACCTGTGATGATAGGCTGTAATGGTACCAGTTCATGAAGTGTAAGGATCACATTATACAATTCAGACTACTTCTGCCAGATGTGGAACAGTAAGGATTTGGTAAGGGAGGGCTTTCCTTTAGTAACTTGTGGCATTCTTTGAAGGAGATGTAGCAGCAAAGTTTATCTTGACCTTGTTATGGCATTAGACATGGTTTCATTGAAAGAAATACTTGACAAGTTTATAACATTAAAATGTAATTCCTACATAATTCAATGGGTAGAATATTTAGTTTCAAAGGGGGGGGGTTACTGATTGTCCAGCAAAGGCTGCCTGGTATCCTCTATAGCTCTGCAGTGGGTGTATTTATTTTTAGACTATTTTCTTTTTTTTAGGGATAAAATGGAAGGTTGGTTATGGATCATAACATATTTTGGAGACTTCAAACTGTGTAGTAAAATTAATCTAAGAAAACATGCTGAAGCCCTACAAGATGATCTACAAATAACACATACCTAGTGTAATAGTAATGACATCACCTTTAATGTCAGTAAATGTAATATGAGAGACCGTAAAAAAGGGCATAACATGTGATTACCACATAATGTGCAATGCCATACACATACACCATCATTAAAGATCTATGGCCAATGGTAGACAGCAGTTTAAACTTTGACCAGTGTGTATTTACCAAACTTAAGAAAACATAATCTGTAGGCAATGTAATTCTAAAGAGCATGTTTACTTACTCCAAGAAGATCACTGTACAATGTTATACATCACTAATCTAGCAGTTTATTTTAAATACCAATGTGCTTTTTAGCCTTTGAACAAGCCGTCTGCCAGAACTTGAAAGTTACAAAGAATTCTTACTAGTAAAATCACAGGACTGGAAAACCTAACTATTCAGAAAGGCTTCAGAAATGCTATTATTTCCATGTTTATTGCTTACTTATGTTCATTCGCTGCCTGCTCTATAGGGTAATGTTTAGTTTATTTCTGTAAGAAGGATTATGCCTGGTGCACACCACCAGGGGAAGATAAAATCAACTGGGGAAACTAATAAGAACGTTAAATATATGTAGCAGAAAATCAAAATGTAACAGATGCATTACACAGCACAGTTTGGATTATGCAATAGGCTTAAGGCTACCATCAGAAGTCAGTCACTGACTTCCTTCAAAATTGTTTATACTGCTTGCAGGTATGTTATCTACTACTGCCACTGCTGCGCCCTTGATTACTGTGGGCTCATCCACCTAAGTTCTTGTCCTGCTCGCTTAAACTTTTTTTTTGGATTATTTACAACTGCTACTGCTACTATCTTGATTTCTGTGACATTTTGCACCTAAGATCCTTGTGCCTATTGATTATTGATTAATTTTCTAACAATATATTGGTTCCCGTTTCCCTTATGAGGCTTGTGTCTACCTGTTCAAAGTGGATGACCAGCAGACTTTCATCTGTTCTACTGTCAGAATCATATTAGTTGATGTCCATATGCATTGTAGAAACTGCTAACTGATCACAGACAATGAACTAGATGTTGACATATCTAATGCAATCTATGAGAGACGTAGGTATCTATGCAACATAGAGGTCACCCTTGCACCAAAAAGGATGGTTTGCAAGCACCACATGCTAGCACCCACACCTTTGCATAAGTATTCTAAATAAATATATAATAGTGTTGTAAAAATCACTTATCAAGCTTCCTAGAATCAGGAAGATAAAGCCTCAGCAATGATCTACAGACACAACACCAACACTCTCACACATAGTAAAGACTGTAAATCATATAATATGACTAAACTTATGAGTATAAATACAAATGTCCTAGTAACAGTTATCTCCATTGGCAGGAACACTGACTCTATGCTTACAAGTCTGGACAAGGACAAATTGACAGTTAGGTGCCTCTCTGACACCAAGATCCATAATGTTAAAGGGCTCTTCACTCCCTAACATCAGCCAAATATGAATATGAATTCAAGATAGCCCAAATGAATATGAGGCACTCAACCTGAAGGACATGTAGACACACATGCTGGATATCACTATGTGTGGTTGTCAAATGCAGGTAAGACCGGTCATAAGTGGAACCCTACATTCAGCAAGAATGATGTCAAAATGCAAATAAACAATAATTGACTTAAAAAATTGGGTAAAAAAAGTGCTTTGTATCATTCTGAGGAGTCCTGTTTGTGTTATCTTTTGATGAGATAGTAGACACATCAGCTTCCTTCACAAAGGATAGCCTGCACCTCCTTTTTATGGCTTCTGCCCCTTGGTGCTCCCCTTGCACAACTACTGGACATTCCAGAAATGCGTATAAAGTTACAGCCAATTTCAAGTCAAACTATATCAAACTTAATCTTCACAAGCCTTAATAAGTAATTACCTGATTCTGGGGCCCTGCAGCAATTTGAACAAATCCTTGTCTGGGTCATAAGTGAGAGTTGGTTTCATTGTAAAGATAGCACTGCCTCCTTACTACTCCTTACCAAGGTTTAGCATTTATCATGCATTGATATCTGAGGGAAACTGCCAGGGAATTTCCACTTTGTCTGAAACCATATTACCACTAGGCAGTGTCTCCATGGCCCTCAAACAGAGCTCATCAAACTCCAACATACTCAGCACAAAACATATTATGAATTCACTATTAAATGTCCCTAGACACATGAGAAACTATTAAATGTACTTTCTGAAATACCTATAATGAAAAATATCTTTTGGATTTGTGATTTTAAGTATCCATCATTAAACTGGTGTATATGTACCTCATAAGTTGGGTAGGCTCAAAAATTCCAGAACTTAATAAGTCATAATTCTCTAACATAACTAGTTAACCAACCTGCTATGAGTCAAACTATTCTAAGATATGTATATATATATATATATATATATATATATATATATATATATATATAATGTATGTATATGTATATATATATATATATATATATATATATATATATATGTATATATATGTATATCTATATATATATATATATATATATATATATAGATATACACACACACACACACAAGTACATATACACATACCTACATGCATGCATACATACTGTGAAAGTTGAAAGGTAAAAAAACAGATGGAAATGAGGAAACATGAGACCATTTCATGTAAAAACTATCACTGGGACTTCATTAGACTAACAAGAATAAATAACAGATTTTAGTAGTTACTCTGTCATTGAAAATGTACTCTTTCTAGAACAAAACAAAATAAATTAACACAGTGTGTGGAATTCTTATATAAGACATTACAGTCTTATATTCTCATAATGGCATTTACATGACTCATAATTCTAGTGCTCAATATCCTACTGGTTTTGCTCACATAATATGCATCACAAGATCTACAGGCAGCCACATAAATTACAAAATCAGTAGTATGATATTCAGCATCTTAAGATCTGCCTATAACTGGGTCTGCAAAAAAGAAGAAAAGGCAAATGCATTTTTTTTTCTTAAAGGATGCATCATTTGGCGGACTAACACCCTGCCCCCTTTCCAGTGTATATATATATATATATATATATATATATATATATATATCTATTCAAACACAGATGCCCAGTAATTATATAAACACAGTCCCTTATCGGCAGCAGATAACTTTCTAAATAAAATAAATTGTATCAGGTCACTATTAACAGATAAATACATATTAAAACGAGCTTCACTTTGTATATAAACATATTGTTGTGCTTATATTGATTTTAAAAAACAAAAACCATGCTTTTTGAGAAATACATAAAAACATAAAAACAGAAACCATGCTTTTTAAGGAATACATAAATAAATAAATATAAAACTTTATGTATATAATCTTTCTTGTGTAAATCATGATCAAACCTTGTATATTCAGGAAAATACACACATGAATCAGACAGTATACGGAATTCATACAAATGTTGATATTACTATGAGTATAAACACAATTATCTTAGGGGTCTCTGTTTTAATATGGGCTTAAGAGATATAGCTCGTTTTAATATGTATTTATAAGAACTGATGATAAGATTTTATTATATAGTGTAGAATTGTTTAATTGTTTAATTGTTAGCTGAGTAAACAATTAATTAAGTGTTTTGAAACAACTATAAAAAGAGATTGACGTTATTTAATTGTTACGTCTGATGAAGCGGCTTGGACCGTGAAAGCGCTTACGTGTTTTCTGTTTTTCGTATTAGACTACATTATTTAGCAACGCCTTGGCTAACGTTATTGGATTTATCTGTTAATAGTGACCTGATACAATTTATTTTATTTAGAAAGTTATCTGCTGCCGATAAGGGACTGTGTTTATATATATATATATATATATATATATATATATATATCTATATATATCTATATATATATATATATATATATATATATATATATATATATGTGTGTGTGTGTGTGTGTGTGTGTATATATATATATATATATATATATATATATATATGTGTATATCTAGCTATATATATATATATATATATATATATATATATATATATATATATATATGCATAGGGTGGCCACGGTGGTGCAGCGGTTAGTGTTGCCGCCTCACAGCAAGAGGTTCTCCGGTTCGATCCTTGCTGGGGTGCCTTCTATGCGGAGTCTGTATGTCCTCCCTGTAGTCATGTGGATTTCCTCTGGGTGCACTGGTTTCCTCCTACATCCCAAAGACATGCTGTAGGTGGATTGGACACTCTAAATTGGCCCTAGGTGTGAGTGCGTGTGTGTGGGCCTTCTGTGGAAGGTTGGGCACTGGGCTGGCAACTTGACACTGTAAAACTCCACTGCCAATCATGAGCGGACAGGTGATCCACTGTGGCGACGCCTAACCAGGAAAAAGCCGAAAGAAGAAGAAGAAAGAAGAAGATATATATATATATATATATATATATATATATATATATATATATATATATATATATATATATATATATACATGTATATATATAGGTTCACTTTATAATCTGGAAATCCTGAAATATCGAATTTCAGAATCTCGAGATCATAAAGCCGAAACCTTAAAATCCTGAAACCCCAGAAGCTCGAATTTCAAAATTGCGACTCCTACACTAACCATACACCACACACATACACATACACACACCTTCCCCCCACACACAAACACATAAACCTACACTACATACAAGCAGGGGGGCAAGCCCCCGTGCACCGTCATACCCCCCTACTTAAATATACTAACTCCAAGGTCACACTATACAGACAAACACAGGAAAACACCACCATACAAGCTATATTCCCCTTGCACACACACATCACAGTAAAAAACACTGACACACACTAAAGCCCCTAAACAAAACCCTTAAACATAAATACGTACTTGAACTTCCAGCTATCCATTCACACAGTGCAACACCAGAAGCGGTACTTCAGCATCTCCGAACTTCAGGATTTTGAAATTCGTGCTTCTGGGGCTTCTGAGTTTTGAGCTTTCGGCTTTATAATCTTGGGATTCTTAAATTCAATATTTCAGAATTTCGGGATTATAAAGTGTTCCCTATATAAATATATATAGATATATATACAGATATATATATATATATATAGATATACATATATATATATACATATATCTATCTGTATATATGTATATATATATATATATATATATATATATATATATATATTTTTTTTTTTTTTCAAAATATTGAAAATTCATTTCACTGAATTGTAAGCTATAGACGTCCCAGCAGTAGTGGCAGCATGTAGAGTACTGTGAGGCAAGTAAAAGGTATATGCCCTTTTCCTCACTGTAGTGCAATCCTGAAGTTAGTATATATGGTTAGGGGGGTGGGAGGCACAGCCCCCCACGTTGGGGGTGTGTGGGGGGTATAGCCCCCCTCTTAGTTTGATTTTATATTGTCTGGTTTCTGTTTACAGGATAAGTAAGTAGTTTTTAAGTTGTGGAAAGAGGTAATCATTAGTTTTGTGAGTGTGTTTGTCTATGGTTTCCCATTTTGTCTTTTGAAATTTAGCATTGTAAGCTGTCGGTGAAATGAGATTCAATGAAATGAGTTGTCAGTGTTGTGAAATTTAGGTGATTTGGTCTCAGTGAAATGAAAGTCAGTGATCCGAAGCAGACCCATATACATATATATATATATATATATATATATATATATATATATATATATATATATAGAGCATAATACACATTATGCACATATATGTATATATATATATATAGATATATATATATAGATATATACACACACAGATACATTTATAATTCAGAATCAGGATCACCATACAGACCTCTGTCATCTGTGTTGTACTCTAGCTACTTTTCTGTATGCCACTGTGCTGGCCATCCCAAAACAAATTGATGTTACCAATTAACTCAGAGTCAGGTCAATGTTGTCATGCAAAATGCCATAACTGCATCCACATGAGGAGTTGGGGACTTATTGCTACAAAAAAACTTACTTCATTTTACATGTAATAATTTGGGATGAAGCTATCTACTGCTGAAATGGTACAGTGTCAATATATTTGTGTCTAAGATCTTTAGCTAGTGAAATTTCAAATGGACATTTGGTGAGCATTTTCTCCAGGGTCAGTTACTTAAGTGTGACAGTTATGTTGACTGAGATAAAGACTAAGTGTAGAAAAGATCTTCTGAAAGAGTTCCTGAGAGCTTTACCTTACAAATCTGCCTTCATTGTTGTCACTTTGGGTTAGTATTTTTGTTTATTTTTGTTATTTGCTTACTGGATTTATCTCCCGAGGCCTATGAACTGTTCCTAAGATAGGAATAAGGTGGCATTATCATTGTCTAAATGCATTTAGGTAGGGCAAATGAATTGTGGTAGTAGGCAGCACATCATAAAATGGGCTCAAGAAGCGATTTGAGAAGACATTTTGTGCAGCAGTTCATAACATCCATGCTCCTGGCCATATTCAAAAAGTTATTTGCTTTGCTCTTTTCATATATATTTGTATAAATATTCATATTGTTGGTCTTGTAGAGTAATTCAGGTGCAAATGTTTCTATCCTTTTATTACTATAAATGCTGAAGTCCCAAGACAAGACATTTGGGGTAATTCAAACTAGATCAATAAGAACATCACTGAATTTCTTTAAGAAAACAATCTCATTTCCTCGTGCAAGTTAGGTGAGAAGGGGCCTACAGCTTTCTTCTGCTGTCATAACAGTGACAGTGAATTGCGATGGTTAGCTGCCTGATGTAATTACAACAGGCTGTTATTTTGTACTAATCTTATGCAGCTAATTTTGTCTCATGTTAGTGTGCACCATACTTCCCTGAGATGATGCATCATTGTTCGGGTGTCTTATTCTGTGATGCTTCCATTAATGTGAAATACGTTTATAATAAGCATTCATCTACTGCTTTCATAGTCACTATTATGCTTATCATGCTGATGGAGAAGTCCAGTTAAGAGAAGGCAAATCATTGCCTCTTCATGCACTTATATATATTGTTACCTTGTGCCACTGTATCACTGTGTACTCTAACAGTGATTCACAAGTGGTACACTTAATGAGGACTGAAAACTGCATAATGATCTAGTAGAAAGGTGAGACCTTTCATCGTCATAAATATCCCCTTATTCAGGAGTATCTTACATTTCACCAGTAACATTCAGTATTGGAAAGTGGCACACTTCTTGCATAAAGGTATATTATATCATTTATTTGTAATGCTGTTTGAATGATGTTGAAAGAATCAGCTGCAAAATACAGACTAAGCAACAGTAAAATATAACATATGTGCATCTTTCCACTAAAAACAGCTATCTAAGCATAA
Source organism: Protopterus annectens (assembly GCF_019279795.1). Lineage (NCBI taxonomy): Eukaryota > Metazoa > Chordata > Ceratodontiformes > Protopteridae > Protopterus > Protopterus annectens. Next base: position 1,559,112,467 of record NC_056728.1, on the reverse strand, counting down.
TTGAGCTAAATGGGCAGATATTTTCTCTGCAAAAGACCTCTGTGCAGCTCTCGGGTCCTTTTATTACATTCTCACAACTGAGTTTAACCCTTAAAAATTAGAAAAGGCTAATAGGCAAAATATTCCCATGGTTAACATCTAACTTATGTGAACAAATCAAAAGAAGAGCTGCAACCTAGAAAAACTAGAGAGAGGACCCTAACAATCAAGCCAAGTAAGACAATTTCCAAATTCCTAAAGAAATCCACCAAAGTCAATACAGGTAAAGCTAACGTAAACTGTACTAGAACAGTGCAAACAGCCCAACTTGAGCAGCCAAAATTATTCTGGAGAGCCATCAAAATATTATCTATTTTCAAGAAATATAATTGTTAATAATAATCATATTCCAACAATGGTTAAAAACTATCATTTTCTACTGTCATGGCTTATCCTAGTTTGGGCTAGACAGGCAATAACTAGGAAATGGCCTTCAACAAATTCACCAACCTTATCTGACTTTCTTACAATATTAAGATCCATTTATGATAAAGAAATTAGTTTAATTAAACTTGAATCAAGAGCTGGAGTACCGAAGTTTTAATTTTTGGCTTAAAATAATAGATGTTTTAATAAAATTTAACTTTTAATAAAATTATAGTACTATGACCTTATTTTTAGAGTTAAATAAATGTTATATTTTAATTTATCAATTTGTAATTGTTTATATATATATATATATATATATATATATATATATATATATATATATATATATATATATATATCAGTTGCTCTAAATTTTATTTTATTTCATAGGTTTGACTTGTATGATTAGAAATGTCAGCACACTTTGTATACACTATAAATAGTGACCCTTAAAATTATTGATTATTTTCATTTTAGTAAAAAAAAAAAAGAATTTCAATTGAATATAATTTTCTAGTTTAAATCTGCATTATAGTTTGATAAACGTTTATGACAATCTTAATGTTATAGGTTATCTTTTTAATGCTGTTATTCTAATCATATTTTCAATAATTTTTCCCTAAAAAAATCTGTCGACTACTACTATGTATCTGCTTTCAAAATATTTCCCAAAACTGCAAACTTCAGTCAATACCACCTAACAGTTAGTTAATAACATTAAAGAGAACTTTGTTGCCCACCTCTAAAACAGTGACATTAAAACCAATAATACGACTGCATTGATCTTTCTTTTTTCTACCCATTCAACTTTCAAACATTTAACAAAAAAAAAAAAGTTACAAAAAATTAATATATATTTTTATCAAATTATCCTAAAAACAATTTTAAAATAATATATAAGTATATGTGTATGTATATGTGTGTGTGTGTGTGTATATGTGTGTGTGTGTGTGTGTGTGTGTGTGTGTGTGTGTGTGTGTGTGTGTGTGTATATATATATATATATATATATATATATATATATATATATATATATATATGCATAAACTTTAATTTGGCAACATTTCAGTTGAAGTTTTTTACTCCATGAATATATGCATTTATGTATACATCTTTATGTATTCACTACTACTGCATGTTTCAGTTATAAGGGAGAAAGTCATA
>NC_056728.1:1558993395-1559103395 GCF_019279795.1 Protopterus annectens | reverse complement strand
GCTATATATGTGGAAAGTAGAAACTAGCATATAGATATGGTAGCCAAGCTCTTTGAAGATAAGTGGATCATAACCCTGGCAATCAAACCTGTAAACCAAAAAAACAAAAATGAAACCTGTATGCCAATGACTCTGGGCATGGAAATGTTCCCACTCTGAGACTTGGAAATCAGTACAGCCACGGGAATAAAGCCTACTTCTGCAGCAACTGAAATCTGTCTCACTGTGAATTGCCTACCCTTCCCCCCAAAAATACGCTTTTTATTCCTGAGGGCAACCAATGAAATATGTAACAACATGAACACCACTGCACATTACTGTAAAAACCAGCTTGTTGCCAGTTAATGGGAAGTGTTCACTCTTATTCAAGCAACTAAAAGTGTAATCCTTTCCAGGCTTTGGGGAGTATACTGATGCCAGTAACAACCCTTAATAACATCAGACTTTACCAATACTTTTGTTAAAAAATTCCTAAAAAAACAAGTGTCATTGCTTTTGTCACTGCCATCCCATGTGACACCAGAAACCTGAGATAATCTTCCTACAGACATAGAGGTCTTTCAGAATATGAACTGTTCAAAATCTAATTACTGAACTTCTTCAAATAATGTTGAAAGTACAGTTGACACACATACTTTGCAATAACCTGATCTGTTCTCACCTTTTCTTTGCCTTCTGCCCCATCACTTCTCCTGGCTTTAAAATATCCCTGTACTCTGTAGGATTATATATGTATATCTATATCTATATCTATCTATATATATATATATATATATATATATATATATATATATAATATTAAAATATCCATGTACTCTGTAGGATTATATATATATGGAACATTAAAATATCCCTGTACTCCGTAGGATTATATAGATATGGGGCATCAAATATAACCGTACATCATAGGATTATATAGATATGGCAATGCAGTTTGTCTGTATTCACAAAAATGGAAATACAGATGTGGGAAATGTACATAATGTTATTCTTAAGTTTTACAGCTAATTATTTTTAAAATATTGTTATTGCACAACTATTTTTCATGTATTTAATATTTGCTATATACACACATTAACTGCATTAGTAATTTATATTTCACTGGCAGCCATGGTTATACAAGAAGTAAGTCCTTTGTGGCTCAGTGCATTACTTCTTCTTCTTTCAGCTGTTAACATTAGGGGTCATCACAGCGCATTTTCCATTTCCATTTCTTCCTGTCCTCTGCATCTGGCTCTGTCACACCAACCACCTGCATGTCCTCTCTCACCACATCCATAAACCTTATCTTAGGCCTTCCTCTTTTCCTGTTACCTGGTAGCTTCATCCTTAGCATCTTTTTTCCCAATATACTCTGCATCCCTCCTCAGCACATGTCCAAACCAACGCAATGTTGTCTCTTTGGCTTTGTCTCCAAACCTTCCAACCTGGGCTGACCCTCTAATATACTTATTCCTAATCCTGTCCACCCTCGTCACACACAGTGCAAATTGTAACATCTTTAACTCTGCCATGTCAAGCTCTGACTCCTGCCTTTTTGTCAATGCCACTGTCTCCAACCCATATAACATAGTTGGTCTCACTACCCTGTTCTACACCTTCCCTTTCACTCTTACTAGTACTTGTCTGTCACAAATCACTCCTGACACTCTTCTCCACCCAATCCATCCTGCCTGTACTCTTTTTCACCTCTCTTCCACACTCACCATTACTCTGAACTGTTGATCCCAAGTATTTAAACTCATCCACCTTCGCCACCTCTACTCCCTGCATCCTCACCATTCCTCTATCCTCCCTCTCTTTCACATGCACATATATTCTGTCTCAGTGCATTACTGCAGTGAACAAATTCAAACTAAATAAATCAATAAATAAATATGTGAACTACTGCATTTCTTTTTTATTTATTTTTTTGCATTCACTCACCATATTCACTTTGTCTGCCATTAACTGTGCTAACACCATTCAGTGGTTTCTCTTTTCACAGCTTTCATTTTTGGGGCTATGTGACTTACTGTTCTGCTCTAATTAAATATAAATAATTTTCTTCAGTCTATCACACAATTTTATTTTGTTTTAATTTCTTAACTTTAGTTTGTATTCTTTCTTGTATCGTTAATGTTTGCTTTGTCTTCATATCTATGTTCCTTTTTCCAGTTATTTATTAGCATTATTGTTTCCTCCTAAGTTGTATTCTTTCTTGCAGGCTGCAGCAGTATTCTGTCACCCAGGCTTCTTCTGTTTACTAGCATTGTTCCCTCTGCTTCCTGCAAACATAACTGTTTAAATGCCAGCCCTACTTCTTTGATAGAATGCCCACAATATTTTCATAACTTTATACTTAACCTGGTAATATCCATTTCCAAAATCCTTGTAATATCCACCTATATTGTTCAGATATTGGCTATATAACCTCTCTTACATGTCATTACTATTATATTTAATGTTATTTCTATTTTATTAATTTTATCTTCTTGTATTAATTGTATTTTGCTCATATGTTCCTTGCAACTTGGACTGAGCATGTAACTGGTCACTATACTAACAAACAAAATAAACAGATACGAACATTAATTACACACAACATTGGTTATTAAGATTTTCCTGAACTGCACCTGTATTACTTTTATGACGTATGATTTGCCCACCAGCTGCGCCTTACTACTGTACTTCCATCATCACTCACGGTACCATCTAATATCTTTCATTTTCTACCCGATTTCTTTTATCATTTGTATCAAGCTGCATTCCTGTGAAATTTGTCTTATTCCTCCATTGCATCTGTGTCTGATATTTTTTTTCACCTCCCGATTTTATATTTAAATGTGTAAATCCTATTTCATCAATGCGAATCTACATGCAGAAAGGTTGCACAGTTTTTCCACTTATACTGAGTTTCCCCTGCTTTTTAGTTCCTGTAGGTCTATAAACATCTGTTGCAGTAATTCATCATGAAACTTCTAAACAAACAAATGAAATAGCCATAAAAGGCAAAATAATAAAAAACAAATGGCTAAAAACACAAAATTACTTTATTATATAAAAATCCAACTGGTAAGCGGTTTCATTCCCTTCGTGAAACTTCTTCAGAATAAGTTGTGTAATGAACAAACGTATTTAAATACTTAATAACAATAAGTTGTGACCCAAAGCACTTAATGCCTTAGCCCTTTCCTTCTAAGAACAGCTTTAAAGTTTTCATAGGTTTGATGCAGAAGATGAACTGGATTGGCAAGAATATTGCTAGCAAATTAGGCTGAATGCATGTGTATACTCTGGTTTAAATGATATGTAATAAAGTCATTTTGTGTTTTCAGCCATTCATTTTTTATTATCTGTTACAGTAAGACTGCCATTAATTTGTATCTTGACAAATCCTGTTTTGATAATCCATAGAACTCAAACACTGTATTTTTGTAATGCATGGCCTGTACTTTATGACTACCTAATACAAAATAACATTACAGTATGCTGTTTCAAATAACCTTGGGCATGCAGCATACAAAGTACTGCATTTTGGGCTACTAGTTAGGGTATTTTCTCCACTATATAAGTTATTCATTGCACAATTCATTGCTGCAGATTTCTGCAGCACGGATAAGATTCTGCACACTATTTTAACACCAACATTGCCAGCTTTATATATTTTGGTCCATGTCGGCAGAGGCAAAAGGAAGTGCACTTGAAAGTACTGCAAAAACACATTGGTTGCTGAAAAATGTAGGACTGTTGAACTTTGTCTAGGAGTAACACTGAAGTCCTGCTGAGAGGCAATGTTTGCTTGGCTTACAGTGCTTTCTCTGACCCAGCCCTGATGGATCTGTTACATGTGAGCATAACAAACAGCACCAGAAACACTAGATCCAGGGATCTGAACTCCATTTGTTACATAAACAGAATGTGCTGGAAAGACAGATATGTGTGCCAAAGGATCCCCACACTATGGAATAGGCTGTGTACCCACATGAAACAGAGTTCTGCTCTGATGCTATTCAGATGAAACCTTGTCAATGGGATGAGAAATTGTAAACTTACCCACAGTCTGTTTCCTGTGTCCCTTATAGACAGAGGTTGTCAATAAGAAAAGTATTATCCTAACATTCCCCGCTACAAATCCTTTTAGCCTCCCTACTAGGCTTGGCTTGTATGGGACCTAATGGTCATTAGTCTTGTAACAATCTACGAACGTATTCATAGCATGGTAGCACAGTGTAATGTACAAAACATGTTGGAATCACCTCTGTGCACATAGTGGGTGACTCACAGGTACACAAAGCACAGCCATGCAAGGCTCAAAACTGCATGATATTAATGAGTGAGTAACTAGATGCAAATGAAGTAGCACATGCAAATAAGAGAAACATGAAATGCAAATATATGCAGACAAAATAGTGGTGAGTTTCATAGACCTATATAACTGCATTATGCATGACCACAGGAATCTGTATTGTATGCTGATATTGTTGAAGTTCATGAGGAGCCATGCTGGTCTCTCTGCTGGCAATACTGAATATCTTGGCCATCTGCACTGATGCTAAACATAACGGCAGGGCCTTATATACCATCACATCATAGACCAGCAAACTGTAAATACTTTATAATGGATATAGTTACTGTAAGGAGCCTTGCTAAGTTATGTCACCAACATGGGGTATGTATGGTGTTCTAATTCTGTGGGAAACACGGTATGTGCAACTCTTACCATTTTAGCTACAGAGATCTTTCAGAGACTTACCTGGAATTCATTAGGTATAGCATTGGCCTCCACCTATACTCAATCAGCTTCTCAGTAGAATGCTTCATCATGTGGGTGAGCATGTCGGATTTAAAAGGACAGCTAAGGAGAGAACCAGCCACATGAATGCATTCTATGATATTATGTGCTTCTCTGATGTCCTGGTTTACATAGATTGAATCATGTTGCAATAAATGCCTTAGACTTGCAAATATACATTAATGAGAAAAGATATCACTTCATGAACTGCCATGTTTAATGAACTGCAGAGGTCATGATATATAATGTCCAGTTCCCATGATTATCATATTGTCACTCATCTTGGCTATACCAGTGGTTCCTGTGGGAAGATTTCACACAAGGACATTTGGTCAGTAAATGCATTTATATCACAGATATAACTGGTTGCACATAATGAAAACATGTATCTAAGATAAAGGGCCCATATAAATCTTGCATGTTGAGATATACCCTGGCTTATGAACCTAATTCCACAAAACATGAAGGAAACATTGTTTAATAATGAGTATGCCAACACTAGAAACATCATTGACTGGATCATTTGACAGTTCAAGGACTAATTGTATTTTCTGGACTCCTCTAGTTAGGTCCTACAAGGCAGTCCAGACATAGTCAGCAAGATATTTGCTTTGGATGTCATGATATATAATACTATCCTACAAAAATTGGCTTAACATCCAGATACTAGCAGTGCAGTTTCCATTGTGTGAGACAAAGCAGCAGGTGTGGAACAAGATGTGGATGTTAAGGATGACAATTAAATACATGCACAGTGTGGGCAGTGACAACAGTATATTACATCAGTGGTAAAGCGGTGACAGTAGTCAACAACTATGGGCTGTGGCTAACATAACTTGACAGTTTCAAGGAAAGTGTTGTGTGCTGCCATTGACCTCAACAGAACAATTGCCTCATTATGTCTATATTGCATTTCTCATAGAGCTGATGCATTCCTTTTGTGCATGTCATGCACTACACTTACCAGTTAATTAGTGAAAGTGTAATGCCTGTTTTTGCAGACATACACATCTATTGACTGATTCTTAATGCTACCTTCAAATTAGCTCTGCCGAGGGCATTTACAAGCCCTAGCATAGTTTCGTTCACTGCATACCTTTAGAAACTTTGTCAACCATAACCCTCCTGTGTTGTTTGCTTGTAAAAGTAGATGCCAAACAAAAAAGTGGGCCAGGAGAGCCTAGAGCCCTGTACTTTCACTTGTGACAAGCTGAGTCTGACAAGCTGCAGTACAAGAGGTGTGTTGGCAATGGAAACTATTTTACTGACCTGTGGTGAATATGCCCACTTCAGAGGTGATATACCTATCTAAGCCTGCTATAGGAGTGGACACAGGAGATCCACCATGTGGCTGTCAACCAGTAGAGGTTCATCATGCCCTAATGAAGCTGTATGATCAGTACAGGCATCCACATGGGTCTCTGTATCTGCATGAATGGGTGGTCCTGCCCTGTGGAGTGTCACAGAGAGTGCCACTGTGTCATTAGTCTGTAAAGCATGCGTATTTGCATTACTTAAGGCTACGGAGTACATTCTGACATCATTCGTCTGTTGTATGTCCCTCTGTGGCTTTTCACTGCTGAAACATGTGAACACAAAACAGAGTTTGCACCGTAGTGAGCCTACATACACAAGCCAGTAGTATGCTCATGTCATATGCTTATATAAAATGTGAAACAAAGGTACAAGTACCTTGCTGGGCAGGACATTGCATTTGCAGACCAGAGGTGCCTACCATGTAAAATGTGTATCATGGTGCTAACATTCATAGTATACATTGAGTACCTGTGTATGCAGTTGGTACAGGCAACTGTTATAGTCACTACTAACCTGCTACTTCTCCAGAGTAGACACAATTGTGTCAAGTAAGGAATGCACCAACATCCAGGCCACCAATAGGATTGAGTAACTGTCTCTACAGGCCACAAATTGTCACTAGGAATTCCTCCATCTGTGTTAACTGTTTTTATATAAGTACCTCACACCCAGCACTGCTGTGTTCAGAAAATCTGCTTGCCTTGCTATTGGCGTGTAAAATCATATTGATTACTGTTCTCCAATCCTATTATAGTGACCTCTTAAGACCACTTACAACATTGGCATAATGTACCAGGAACTGTAATATTTGTTTGCTGAGCTCTGGGTCTGTAACTTCTCCACCTTGTAGGTACTGTAGGCACATGTTATGCATGTGAAGGATCTGCAGGAGCACATTGATTTCTAACCGCAAAACTGCCAAGCCTTTGCCTGCCTCTGTTAGTCATTACAGTACCTGTATACGAGGACAGAACATGTGACAACATGACTGGATTGCTGTCATCCTCAGTGCAGTTACTGCCCTCTAAACAGGAATATGTCTCTGTTGTCACATATATGTATAAACTTGCATGCATATATAACCATATGTGTATCTGTGTACCCCATTACCTTCATATGTGTATGCCTCTTTGCCTAACACTGTGTTTATAGAATAGCTGTTGCTATTTCCTTGTAAAACTCATGCCTACTCTGTAAGCTGTTCTTTAGTTATACCACATGTGTACTATGTATCACATCTGGTTATTGTTTTTGTACTTTGTATAACATTTATTTTTTACTTTGTATCACATTTCTTTTTGTAGTTTGTAACTCATTAGTGTTTTTTTATGTAAAATGTTCTTTGGAGCCTTTCTACCCATGTCTCTGCTGAAAATGGGTATTTTGCCCAGTCAGACATTCCTATAAACTAATGCAATGAATAAATAAATAAATGTATATATATAAATATTATGATGTGCATAGGCTGCAAAAGCTGTAGTGTTCATGAGCTCAGAGGTGTTCACAAGCTAGGCATGCAGTTTACAGGTCCATTGATAAGTCTGCCCAAAGGGTCATGCTACATATCCCAGGGGTGAAATTATGAATACCTATCCAGTTGTTCTGATAGCTAATACAATGCTTTATTTGATGTGCAGACAAAATCTCTTCCATAAGTAGGCACTATACTGGGCCAGAAATCTATTGCACCAGGAGGCCCTATTTATGTGACTATGGAAGCTAAGGTCCTCAGGTGCAAATATTTCCAGGTTTTGTGTAGATAACAGACACTGACCACTACAGGGTCATTCATGTTACAGAAGGCAACTAAAAGTGCTTGGCATGACAACATAACACCTAACCTTCCAGACTGCTTTAAATCAAAGGCAAATATACTAGCTGTAGAACCAATGACAATGCGATACAAAATAGTCACCTCTATACTGTCCATCTTCACCCTCACCTCTCCATCCCGCCAACATGTGCTATGTAACCACATAATGTTTATAGTAAAGAGTCAGTTTAAATTACAGTGGGAAGGAGCTTGATGTGAATGATCTTGGGACTGTACCTGAAGAAGCTAACCTTTTGAACTTGCAAATAGCTATATAGTTCATCTCCCCCTCCGTTTTTTTGTTTGTTTGTTTTTTTTTTAAGTTTGGAGTGTTTGATGTCTTGCAATACTTCAGGAACAGAGCTAATTCAGAAAGTAACATGATATCCATGTCTCTCTAACGGTTTTTGGAAGCTCTACCTACATACAGTCACAAGTCACACATTTTCAGGTTAAATAAGCAATCCGTTATGCAGGCATTATGGCTTCCTTTACATGAACCCGTACAGCTCTTTTCATTTATTATTTGCAAAACAATAGCATATGCTCTAAATAATCCTCTACATTTCATTGTTCCTGAATGAACCATTAGCACACTACTCATTGTTTATAAAGGCAGTAATAAATTAATATTATTACTTCATTCTATGGATTTCAACCTGTGGTGTCATAATGACTCTGGTGAAGTTTAGACACAGAAACACTAACCTACTGGCCATGACAGTACAGGTTCCCTATTTCTTTCAGTATTTTAAACTGTCCTCATGGTGAGGGTATATCAACTAATGCAGTCATAAATTGCACCCTGTCTGAACTTAGACCTTAAAGCTGTTACTTTCTTGGAAGCCATTTACTGTGACCCTCTGATCAGGAGTCTGATACCCTCTAGAATGTTATACAACAACCAGTATATTGTAAAGCAAAGCCCTCTATCTCTTGATTCAAATACCTAGGTCACCAGCATCACAAATAGGATCTGATTTTAAATTAAAGTGAAGTGTAATGTAATGAAACCCTCATTTTTGCCATTTGAACTACATTTCCTTAAATCCTTTGCTGGTATGAATCAATAGCTGCCTTTGTTAATGCAAATGGAGAAAATAAATAACACAGTTTCAAAATGTTAACTTCTGCTCTTGTAAACATTAATATTTTAGATTATTTTGTGCAAAGCATAACAAAATGGGTGCCACCACACCCCTACTGCTTCTATATTCCAGTTTTAAGTCTGTGGTTTCACTTATATAAATGACATACACTCATCTGCAGTGTTTATGCTGTGATATCCATTTCCTCTACTGAGCTGTGCTCTCATTTCATGGCTAAAAGGCAGACCAGTATCTGTCACAAGTCTTTTCTCACTTATATCATTAGCCTCTGACTGCAGATTTATGAATGAATGTGGTCCTTTAATTGTATTAAACTCAGGTAAACAGTTGACGTATTATAGCCAGCTGACATAATGTCCATGACTACATTATACATAGATTTTGGCACTTCCTGTTATTTGTGAATAAAGCTTGTTCATCAAGTGTTCTGTGTATCTCTTTCTGAGCAATGATTCATTGACAATTTTTTCTGTGATTTTTTCCTATTACCTTACGACAGATGATTTAAATAGAAGAAATGAGACACAGGCACTTAAGATACGTGACTGTACCTCCTCCAAAAGACCTGTCACTAGTGATATACCTCAAGGATCAGGCCTTGGGCCAGTCATCATTGGTGTTTACTTATTAGATGTCAAAGCTAATGCTGAGTATTGGTGGTTGATGCTATCACAAAGTCCGCAGAGGACACCAAGGTCCTCTAAGAAGGCCTGTTCCAAATAATTAACTGGTGTCAAAACCACAGACTAAAATAAAATGCCAAGTACTGTATAATCATATAGCACAGTTAGCATGATTCCCCTTGAAACTCTCCCATTGACAACACCCCCTGAAAATTGATGCTGCAGTTAGAGATCTAGGACCTGATGCCAACAATGAACTATCCTTTGGTTAGCACATCTTCACTATGGCAAGGAAGTCCTTTCTCGTTGCAAAGCTTATAGCTAAAGGTATTGTTTCCAGATCAAGGGATTTAATTGTCCCACTGTACTCAGCACTCTTTGGTCTGATCATTAAGTATAATGCCTCATTTGGTAGGTACTTGTACAAACATTTGTTACAACTGGAATGACCACAATTGCTTTCTCACTAAAAAAAAAATAAACAATAAAAACAATCAAGGGCCTAATTCATAAAAGTTATGCAGACCATCTCAAAATGTTGCCTCTGTTCTCAGCATTATACAGGGTACTGACAGCAGACAGACGACCTCTGTCTTGCATATAGAGCTTCAACAGACCCTATTCTGTCAGACTGACTACACATTCGCAAGTCCAGTGGTATGATAAATACCCACTCAAAGGATCTCAACCTCTTTTGCAAAATAAATAAAACATATTGGAGGAGAAGGTTTGTACCACAGAGAATACTGTTCCTGTGAAACCATCTTCCTTTCCACAGGTAACCCCAATTTCACTCCTGGTTTATCGGTCCTCTGGGTTTTTTGTATGTTACATATAAGAGCTAAAACTATGGCAGGAATGTAAGGCTGGGCTTATTAATATCTTTACAGGTCAATAGCCTGTAAGTACCTATAAACCCAAGAACCTATGAGCTGAATGTAAGGCTTTAGTAGAACAGAAGAGGTTGCATCAGGAAAATGATAATGAGCTTTAAAATGCAGGAGCCACTTCATGCAAATTAACTCCTGATAATGTTGTCAATAATGAAGCAGAAAATGTTACATTTTGGAAATGACTATTTGCATTTTGACACATTTATCAAAAAAAACATCATTGAAAATGCTTAAACCTTGTCTATCTCATTTTCATTTGTTAGAGACTTGACATTATTGTAACATTTATTTATTTTATTTGTTATTTGTTTACCGGGTAAATTGACTGGTCTACTGACCCTTTTCAGTATGATCTGAGCTCAGAGAGCAAGAAAAACAGACATAAATATGCAAGTCCAACATAACATAAACACATATATAGCAGTCACAGTGTAAAAACAATCACTATGCATGGAAGCATAATACAACGAAATTAGAAGGTCCAGCCACTGATCGGGGTAACTACAGGCCCATAAGTCTTACCAGCCTCATATGCAAGGCTATGGAAAGAATCTTCATGGACACGATAAATGAAGACATAGGTAACCAGCAAATGCTGGACCTATCACAGTTCGGCTTTGTTAAAGGAAAGTCATGCCTATTAACTCTAGCTGGTTTTATTGAGAAGGTCACCAAAGCATTGAATGAAGGTAAAACTGTGCATAGAGCTTACCTCGACCTGGCCAAGGCTTTTGATATAATACCCCACTCGGGCATTATAGACAAGCTCACTAATTTAAGTATAAACTCTTTTATCACCCACTAGGCAGCCAGCTGGCTCACTGATATGACCCAGAGGTCAAAGTAGGTGAGGTCACCTCCATGAAGTGGTCAGTCATTAGATGAGACCACCAAGACTCTGTACTGGACCCACTCCTTTTTGGCATCTATTTCTCTGAAATGGAAGCAAATGTAGAAGGTTTATGGCTGACTAAGTTTGCAAATTGCTGCAAGCTGGGGATTCTGATCAACTCCCCTGCAGACACTAGCATTCTTCAAGAAGGTCTATCTCTGACTAATAAATGGTGCCAAAGCCATGGTCTTAAATGCAATACTAAGAAATGCATAATTCTACCCTTTGGGAAGTCAATCATCCTGACTAATCGCCATATTGGTAATACACCCCTAAGAGTCGACACAGTGGTCAAGGATCTGGGTACACAGGTAGACAGTAGCGTTACCTTTGACCATCATATGGCCACAGTGGTGAGGAAATCCTTTTAGGCTGCACAACTTATAAGTAAGGGCACAGCATCTTGGTCCAAAGAGGTCATTATCCCACTGTACTCAGCCCTTATCAGACTAATCCTAGTGTACAGTGCTAACTTTGGTATGTACTTGACCAGGCATTTGCAGCAACTAGAGCAACCACAAATGTTCCTTACAAAAAGAATACAAGGCATAACAAACCTACCTTATGCAGAATACCTTAAGTCCTTTCCATGTGCTCAGTCTCCTATACATTGCTGAGGGGTGATCTATGCCTGGCTTACAAGGCATCCGCAAACCCCACACTTATGAATCTACAGATACATGAGTCAAAGAGTACCAGAAGTACAGGGTCTAGGGACCTAAAATCTGTCTGTGACTTAAACAAGAACATGCTGGAGAGACAGATATGTGACCCAGAGACTGCCCTTCCTATGGAACAGGCTTTCCATCCATGTGAAGATGAGTTCATCTATTACCCAGTTTAAGGACAACTTAGACAAATGGATGGGGAATAGAAAATTTACATGAGGCCTGGCTCCCATGTCCCTTATGGACAGAGGTAGCTTATAAATGTCTGGCCCCCAATGTCCTATTTGGATGCAAGACATCATTTTTATTTCCGGAAAATTTGGTTAGGCTTAGAAAGCCCCCCCCCCCCAGTGATTAGCTTAGTAACAGCCTACAAATCTATGAATCTAGAGACAATCATATATATATATATACAACTTAAGATGCAAAATAAGGCACAACTCAAAATTATATATAAAATATACAAAAGAAGTTTGACATGTTCCATCAGTTGAATGGAAGACGTTATACCGAGATCTGAAATTCAGTTAGAGAAGAATGAAGTTGAAAACAGATTGCTCTGGAATCTTAGCCATTATCCCAAAACCATCAGTACATGACCTCTCTATGAAGTTGATCTTTCACAGCGTTTTTACATTGTTCCCACTGAATGTGATGTGGCTTATCAAACATCACCAGATTAGGTTGCAGGTTTCATTGTCCTTTTTAACAGCATTATTCTTTGGTGCTATTTAAAAACAAAATACATGAGAAGTGAATTTCTAATAATGATGAATAAAACTGTCAGTCATTTTGCTTAGGCCACTACTGCCTAGAAATAATAAATTAAAAATCTATACAGCTAATCAGGCAGCAAAAATATTCTGTAATTTGCTTTGTCTGAGGAAAAAAAACATACACAGAATTCCAATACAGTTTTACTCATTTGTATATGTCTGGAGTGCTTTTCTTGCCTGAAGTACTAATAACCATTATTTTTATCAGAAATGGTAATGTTGACATTTCTGTTATTCAGTGAAGGAACCCAGAGGTTTTCCATAACATAAAAAGTACTTTTCATAAGGTAACTATGGTATGTGGGCTAGCTAGCCAAGCTTTTAGCTTTTGAGCATGCACAGAGTTGCACATCCACAACAGAAGTTGTTAATTTACAAAGTGTAAAGGAGTTTTTAAATGTAGAATCTGTCTCTTTCCTGGATCACAGGAAAACACAGAAACAATCTTTAAGACTAGAAAAGACTTACCTGCTCATGGTAGAACTGACTGATAAAATTTACTGTTGGCACAGGCTGTACAAATCTAATTCTGATTGTCAAATACCAAGTGAAAATGCAATCTCAGATCCCTCTGCCTACGTTTATTGGCATTGATGTATTATTTCACAGATTGCTTTCAGCTCTCACTTGTCCAGGCCCCAGATGACAAATGTACTGCTAAACTATTAAAAGTTTTCCTTGTCAGTACGTCACTGCTCCGTTTCTGCAGAGGAAGAGCTCTGTGCATCTCTACAAGAGCATTTTACATTCAAGGGAAAAGAAATGCTTTTCCCAGTTTTACATTTCAGTTTAATTTTTGTTTTGTGCTCTATAAATATTCATTCATTTTTATACAAATGTAAACTGTTTTGTGCACTTGTTATCAATGAAACAGAATATAAAGTATGTCTAGCTTATGTTAAGGCCATTATATGCATACCCAAACTCGAGAAAAGGTGCACAAAATCAGAAAGAGGTCATGCAATGTTTCAGTTATAGACACGCAATGCCATTTAAAATAAGCAAGTGATATTGGAGACGGTAAAATCCTACTGGCCTGACATTGTAATTTTCTCAGTGAGACATTAACATGCCTCTAACTTAGGGTCAGACTATTGCATTCTATACCTGTCTACTTGGGCCCCATAATAACCACTATTTATGTAGTGTATTTGTCTTTTTTATTACAATATTTCGTGTATTTGCTCATAACATTTTATTGCAGTATGAATGCATATCCCCATCACTTGGCCCTAACAGTCCACTGCTATGGTTGGAAAATTAATTATGGCCATATGCAGTTCACACTGAGTAACATTGTAATTCATTTGTTTTTAAACATCATTCTTTTTATAAGGCAACCTAAGATACAAAATCTATGACCTGTATAAAATACTTTATATTATTTTCTGATGATGCTAAACTATTTGAACAAAAAAGTGAATAAAAGAATGAGCTACCGAGCTACCTGTTATATGAAATAGTCTGCTCTGTATAAATGTAAATGCATGTGCAGAGGGAGGTAACTGCAGAAGGAGCTAATTAATCTAAATGGTGTTACTATTTCATAGAGTGCACACTGCACAGAGTCAGTGAATAACAGAAGATGTCAGAACATCACTTTGTATTGTCATGATGTCTTCATACATGCAGACAGAATTATGTAAGCACCTTTGTTTGATGCCTCACTTATAAAACTACCTTTCCTGTCAGCAGACATTGGACTGATGTCACAGACATTGCTGATGTTTGTGTCAGTCATTCATTCTTACCTCACAGCTCCCACAAGTCTACTTCTCCTCCAAAGTATTTTGCAGCAGATGTTTCTTATTCTGAATCGAGCAGTTCCACAAGTATTTGTCTCCAGATTGTCATCTCAAAAGAGAAAACTTAAAAGTGGCAGTTTTAAGTGCTTGTGCAAAATAGCCATGGAGAAGTTGCCATTTGCTGACAAAAACATTCTTACTTTGTAAAATCTGTGATGGTTTGGATTCATTTTGATTACTACTTTGTTCAAGTGCTTGTTGGGTTATAGTTGATTGTAACTAATACAACCAAGTAGGTTATTGGAACGGATTTCTCAAGGGAGGTTTTGTGAAAACTCATGGATGAGTGACTAGTGATGCTATCAGTGTTTATGACAGCAGATGTGTCAGAGGACAAGACTAGACATTTGTGGAAGAAAGCAGTGATGGTGTACTTTTAAAGGTATTTAAGTGAAAACTTGTTAAGTCACTTTTGCACTGATTGAAAACTAGATTGCATCCTTGCATTAACAGAGACAAGAGCAAGGTTAGATAAGTTAATGTCGGAGTCATCTCTATGTAGAATGAGCAATGAATCTCCACAGTGGTTAAGTATGTCATGTAGAAATATTGCAAACAGATGGGGGCCATATCTGGGGCCCAGAGAAACTCCTAGATCAACTGAGAGAAGCTGAGCAATAGGGTTTACCTTTATATCATCGATCCCGATATGGGTGACACGACTTCCGTGAATGCCGAAATGCGAATGTCTCCAACGTCGAATTCCGAATAAGCAAACGACAAAACCTCACACCTTTTTGACCCATGGTAGCAATGGTGTGGAGGTGTGGCACAGCCGGAAATGTGGAATGTCAAATGTTTTTCTATATTTAAAATTTTTTGCGGTTTCGGTTCACGTAAACTGTGTCGATTAAGTGGCCGGTTGACAAAGTGTGATCGACGATATAAAGGTAAACCGAGCAATAGTATTGTTTCATCGAACTCTACCAAACTCCTAATAGATAATAAATTAATACAACAATTCAGACTAAAAGTAACTGGAATTTATTCACTTTTTAGGAAATGTACAATTTCCCTGATACCTTAATATTTCTTTAAAAGGAGTATTACTCACAAAGAATAATTAAATGTATCAGTGAATGAAGTGAGAGTTCATTAAGTAGGCATTTCTGATTTACCTTATTGTTTATCCTTTCTGGATTTCTAGTACCAGATTTCAGTTTCAAAGCTCTTTCTTTCTTTCCACAACAGTAGCTTATTTAAACTTTTGTCACCTCTAATACTACATATAAATTGTTCCAAAATTAGGGTTTTTAACTCCAGCAAAACCCTGGTGCTTTGTAAGATGTGCATGCTTTCAGGATTCATGTTTTTAATATTCCTGACATGCTCAAGAAACATGAGTCTATCTTTTCTCACATTAGGACATACATAACTCCAACTGAATTACAAGTAAAATTTCTAGTAATATGAAAATCAAATCCCATTAATTTTGTTAAAACATCTAAGAGATTTTTTCATTGACTAATTAAATCGTGTTGGTTTTGGTCTTGTGAGTCTGTAATACTATTTAAAGGCAATACAAAGATGCCAGAAGTATGTATGAATGTCTTTTAAATGTTTAACAAACTCTGTTTGCCTTTAGTAATTTTACTCTTCCATCTAACTTCCTGTCCTTTGTGTCCCTGGTAGAGAGGAGAAACACTTCTTAGAAGTACAAATGAATCCTTAGCCTTCTGAGATCTGCTCTAACATAGTGACATATTACTTAAAATGCTTTGGTCAGACCCAGAGTATATCAGCCATGCTGCCCCAGATGAGGTGACCGCTGATATGACCACCACCTCACATGAGGGAAGTGTGATATGTAGTGCTTTTTCTTAAACTTATGCAGAATTCTGGAGATCGGGTTTGAGGTGATGAGATGTTTCATAAGCAGGGAGTATTCACATTTTCTATGAATTCAGACAATCAAGACAGAAATGATTATGGGACAGTAGCTGTTTTTATTCAAATAACAGAAGAGTCACTATAGTATAATGGCACAATGAATGCCTGTTTCTAAACAGTATGGACAGAACCTGTTTTTGATACACTGGTTGATGAGAATAGAGACTAGATGAGCACTGCACTTATGATTTTTAAGTGTTCAGAAGGAACATTATCTATATGTTTAAGTATATGTCTGATAGTGTGCTTACAGAAACTGGCTGTATCATGAAGAGTGCACAATTGTAGTTAGGAGGATCAAAGAAGCTGACCAATTCCAATGTGACCCTTTTTGCACCATGAAAAATTACTGTACAAATAGGTCAGTGATTTGTATATCGATAAGGTGAATAAAAGGGCAAGTTGTTCTGCTGTGAATGGATTGAAGACAGCTGATAAACACTGCGTAAGGATATTTGGGGTCATTGATATGCAAGTGCTTTTAGTATGTTAACTGGTGTCATTGATATGCATGTGCTTTTAGTATGTTAACTGGGGTCATTGATATGCAAGTGGTTTTAGTATGTTAACTGGGGTCATTGATATGCATGTGCTTTTAGTATGTTAACTGGGGTCATTGATATGCAAGTGGTTTTACTATGTTAACTGGGGTCATTGATATGCAAGTGCTTTTAGTATGTTAACTGGGATCATTAATATGCAAGTGCTTTTAATATGTTAACTTGGCAGACTTGGTCTTTTGGATCTGATGTATATGCTTTTGAGTTAAGGTTAATTGGGTGCAAGTTTCCTTGTTAGCATTAATGTCAAGCTTACTATAAGGAGATGTTTTTGTCTAATTAAAACCATATTAAATACTGTTACCTCTAAGCATCCTACAACAACGTTTTCACTGCATAAATCATTAACATGGTCTCATCCTGAATACTGTGTGCCATTTTTTATTTATTCATTTGCTGACATTTGAAAACACGAGATAATTCAAAAATATTTCACTTAATAGAAATTGCAAGATCTCTTATATTTTGACAGGATTTTCTATCCTGAATTCTATGTACTATAGGTTGTATAGAAGAGCCCGCATTTCAGCATTTAAATGCATTCACAATGAAGTCCTAGGTGCCACTCTTGGACTGAGATTTGCCTCACATACCTTCTCACCAAGGAGTAATTTGCATCTAGAAAAAGAAAGATATAAACCCTTTATTAAAACAAATTATTTTCCAACCAGAGTTGGAGTAAACTACCACTGAAAATAAGATCCAATTGTAATATCTGTTCCTTTAGGCATCAGTAATACAACTTTATTTCAGAGCCAATGCTTACAAAGCCAGTATCATGGACAGAAACTCCCAAGTAGCCTTCCTTGAGGTTCTCAGTCTGTTAATTAAAATATTGAAATATATATATATGTTCACAGATAATGTCTATTGGCTTTTAGCATCTTTATTGTAAGCGAAATTCAAGGCAGATTGACTGTTCAGATGTGGCTTTACCTATTTGAAGCCATGCTGTTCTGTGCACTGCATTTAGCTAATGGATTTATACTAGGTTTGTCATGATGGCAAAGCACATGCATCTAGAAGCATCTAGGAGTCTCATTTCTCATGTTGCAATCATAGCAGTAACTGAAGGATTAAAAACATCACATGACATCGTGCAAGCACACTTAGCCTAATTGCTTTTAGGAAGGCAACATGTAAAAATACACAAACAGTAGGAGAAGTGATCATAGGTGGACAACCCCTTCATATAGAGCATACAGGGAATGGAGCAGGGCTGATCAGAAAGCTGCAGAATGCACTTATGCATTTCATTATCACATTCTTCCCCACATAAAGCAGAGTTGAAAATCATGTGTTATTTTGTGCCATATTAATATGTGATGTGGAAGAGAAAGGTAACTATGAACATGGTTTTGGGAGTATAAAGAGTTGGCAGATTTCAAAATTGTCATATAGCATATTCTGTCAGAAATACTGTGGGAACAAATAGCTGCAACTAAAGAAATTATTCTTTTGAGCTGGGTTACAGAGTCTGAATCGCCTAGACGTAGAAAGGCTAACTTAATAAGTACAGTTCTGTTGGCTGCCAAAAATAATAAAACAATTGCTACAAAATGGAACTAAAA
Organism: Protopterus annectens; assembly: GCF_019279795.1. Taxonomy (NCBI): domain Eukaryota; kingdom Metazoa; phylum Chordata; order Ceratodontiformes; family Protopteridae; genus Protopterus; species Protopterus annectens. The sequence continues at coordinate 1,559,084,704 of NC_056728.1, read as the reverse complement.
ATCTAAACCAAATGTATTTGAAGTATTGAATATTGTAAAAGAGATAAAAGAACTGGAAGAAGGATTTTAATAAAAGGAAGGAGCAAATTATATAGAAATGAATGGATCTGTGGGAACAATACATGCAGAATAAAGTTCAGGAGGAGGAGGACTGAGGTTTAAGGGAAGGCAGGATTTGATCAATTGAGGTAATATTGCACTGAATGACATATGGTATAAAGAAAGAAATAAGGAAAGAAAACATATGTAATGTATAAGGTATGTAAATGGGAAAATGTTTGATTACTGTATGGGTACCTATGTCTTAAGTGATAATTTAATAAAGGTGTTTAAAAAACATTCAGAGATCATGCTCACATTCATTTTAATTTGTTTTCGGTGGAAAATATCATAGATGAGAACTGCAGTACTAAGTGGGAAGAGAGCAGCTTTAGTCACTATTTCCATGGAGCACAAATAATATGACTTTTTAATAGGAATATGTTAATTCTTGATAGTTTTATTAGTGGAAAGTATAGGTGTCTAGCTGCTGCTTATTAGTCTCTCCTCTAATGGAACATATATATATATATATATATATATATATATATATATATATATATATATATATAAAAACATATATATATATATATATATATATATATATATATATATATATATATATATTTGTAGAAGAGAAGCAGTGGGTTATAGGGGGACACAATAGTGCCAATGAGTATCTGTAAGACGCCTTCTAAGATAACTAAAACCTCAGCTTTGGCCAGCTAAGAACTAGCTGTATTCAACTGGACATATAAGAGAATTTAAGTACCTTTGTCTGCACTTTTTTTTTCCCAAAAATACAGTATTTAAATTGATTTTAACTGTGTTGCAGGAATATTAACTGAACTGGAAGTTAGTCAGTGTTTGCTGAATTTTATTATTTGCTAGTAATTACAGGTGTGGGGTAGCCACATTCTTTGATTTCCTGTCCTTGCCTATTTAAGTGGTACAGTGTGAAATATTTTCTGCTTAAAAACCTCAGCTTTGGCCGGCTAAGAACTAGCTGTATTCAACTGGATGTATAAGAGAATTTAAGTACCTTTATCTGCACTTTTTTTTTCAAAAAATGCAGTATTTAAATTGATTTTAACTGTGTTGCAGGAATATTAACTGAACTGGAAGTTTTGACTCTGCTCTTCAGTTAGTCCCACCCACTGTCCCTGTTTTTGTTTTGGTGTTAATCTTAGTGGCCTTGAAACTGCCCGCCCCTCTTGTAAATTTGTGTTTGGATACTCCTTCTGGGCCCATCTCATTTGCTCACTCAGCTGAGTGCAGTGAGATCATATTCTGATTTCAGGCACTCCTACTGTGTACAAAGAGAGCATCTGGGAAACAGAAAAAAAAATTATGCTTGTTTCCTGCCTTTCCTGTTAAGTGGTATAGACTATTTGTAGGCTTCTGAGCCCCCAAGCCCTTCTGTGTTGGAGCGAAGCCTTCTAGATTAGTTTTTTTTTCTTATAACTAGCCAGTTTTCTAGTTTCAGCACTCAAATCTGTTTCTTTGATCTCAGCATTTGTTCAGAAAAAAAAAATTCATCTGCTTTTACTGTACTTGTGTTTCTACCTACTTTATTTTACTTTTGCATCATCTTAAAAGTACTCAATTGTATTTATTACTGCTTGGTGTAACTCATTCTAAGCCTTTTGGTTTAAACACTTGGGCTTCGGACCAGTTGTTTTGCACTGAGAGGGTTTGTGGTCTGCACTGTAGTGGCAGAACAGGTAGCTTACATCCTTCTAGGTTGGGAACTGCTGATTGAGGGCTCAGTGTCTGTTATTCTAAAAGTGCATTAATTCTGGTTTAAGCACTTGGGCTTTCAGGCCAGTTATTTTACATTAAGAGGGTTTGTGGTCTGCACTCTTGTGGGCGGAGAGGCTGGACTCTGCCCTTCTGAGCTGGGAATTTCTGGTTAAAGGCTTATACTGCATGTATATCTGAACTGCTTCTTACTGAAGTTGGTGAGCCTTGTTTGCTGTGGCATAGACTGGATTCGGGCCTGCTGGATCTAGCTTTGTTTGTGTAACTTGAGCACTAATCCAGGCATTCTCTAAAGTATTCAATTGTATTTATTACTGCTTGGTAGTAACTTTATTAAAGTGTAGCTATCATTCTAAGTCTTTTGGATTAAGCACTTGGGCTTCAGACCAGTTGTTTTACATTAGGAAGGTTTGTGGCATGCACTGTGGTGGCAGGACAAGTAGCTTTCATCCTTCTAAGTTGGGAACTGCTGATTGAGAGCCCAGTGTCTGTTATTCTTAAAGTGTATTGGTTCTGGTTTAGGCACTTGGGCTTCAGGCCAGTTATTTTACATTAAGAAGGTTCGTGGTCTGCACTCTTGTGGGAGAAGAGGCTGGACTCTGCCCTTCTGAGCTGGGAATTTCTGGTTAAAGGTTTATAGTGCCTGAATATTTGAACTGTATCTTACTGAAATTGGTACACCTTGTTTGCTGTAGCATAGACTAGATCCAGGCCTGCTGAATCTAGCTTTGTTTATATGCTTGTTGTTTGTTTGCTTGTTATTTTCCTGGAACGCTAATTCCACCTAATACGCAGCTTCTCAGTGCTTCTGTGGATCACTAGTGATATCTGCATTGCTTACTGTACTTATTTCCTTGTTTCACTTGAAAGAAAGTTACTGTTTGCTGTTTTTGCATTTAAGTTACCTGTAACACATTGCACTTAAGTTACCTGGCACTTGCTCACTAAAGCAATTATATAAGTCAGCACTAAAAATTGAAAGCACTACACCCTCACTCCCCACTGGCCCTTGTTTTCAATTATAAAGGAATTCCCAATATTATTCTAGCATGTCCAAAGGTCAGTTGTCAATCTCCTCTCCGGTCCAGCTGGTGAATCTGGGAATCTTGAGGCAATGTTACAACTGCCTCATGTACACAGACAACCCTCTCCTCCTCCCAACAAATTCCAACAAATGTGAGAGATGCAACCATATAGCCAAACTGGAGGCTAAGCTCTCTCAACTCAGTACTGGCATAACCAGTCAGGAGGAGAAGGAAACCACACTCACTACAATTCCAGTCTCACATGGACCTACCACGACAGCAAACCAAACACATAATCACACAAAAACGTACTCGGAGGCTCTAAATAAAGATCTGCCTGAGCAGCAGAGACCTCCAAAGCAGACACCCAAGCAACCGCTACCCCAAAATAAAACACGTGCAACACATAGCTCACAAAGCCAGTGTGCCGAACAGTCACAGCCCTTAAGACTAAACAACACACCTGATACACTTGTAATAGGTGACTCTATCGTCAGGCACACTGACGTCCCGCTCACCAGGCTGAACAAGGAGAGGGTCACGTTGAGCAGCCTGTCGGGCGCTAGGATCCGCCACATAACACAAGCACTCAGGTCACTCCAAGGCAAGTACAAATATGGCTCAGTCATTGTCCATGCTGGTGTGAATGACCTGAGACGTACCTCCCTGGACTACATGAAAAGAGACATAGAGGAGCTCTCTGAGCATGTAGCCCAGGCCGGTATGACCCTGACCTTGAGTAGCATCTTACCCTCACCAAGAATGATGCCACAATATGAAGACAAGATGATCAATTTCAACAATTGGCTTAAGTACTGGTGTCATTCAAAGGGGATCCAATGCCTGTCAGCTTGGGATGATATGCTGGACAAGCCACGATGCTTCACTAGGGACGGCTTGCACCTGTCACCCCTGGGCTTTCGGATATTGGCAAAGGCTCTTGCTACCCCCATAGTGCCTTTTTTAGGCAAGGCTCAAAAGACAAACCCACCTCCATAGGTATCACAAGGGATAAGAAACTAAGAGTAATGCTACTCAACGCCAGAAGTCTAAACCTCAAGATGCATGCACTCGAAACTCTCCTTAGCATGGAGAACATCAATATCTGTGCAGTAACAGAAACCTGGTTCAGGGCTCCCGAGAGCATCCCAGCACTACCAGGTTATACCTCATACCATGCTTTTCGTCCCCAAAACTTGGACCGAACCACAAAAGGAGGGGGAGTATCGATATTCATCAAAGATACCCACACCTCCAGGTTGGTGGCAAAGCCCGAATCATCAGAGACTATCCATGTGCAACTAACAGTGGGTAAAACTGCCTTCCAGTTTATAGCCTGCTACAGACCACCCTCCCAAACCCAAGAACCCCACTTGGCCTTCCTGAGAACACTGGAAAATATGAAGGTCTCTCCAAACACCATTATATTGGGCGACTTCAACTACCCAAACATAGACTGGGAGCATTACTCTAGCTCCAACACCCTAGCCCAAAGGTTCTTAGAATTTATAAACTCAAATGCTATGGAACAACTTGTTACCACTCCCACAAGAGGGGAAAACATACTGGACCTGATCATCACCAACATGGGGACTCTATGCTCCAGACCAGAAGTGTATCCCTCACTGGTAAGATCAGACCATAGACTAATCTCACTGGATATTCACATCCCGACCCCACCCCCTGCCCAGAAAACCACAGTGAAAAACTTCTCTAAAGCAAATTTCACACTCCTCAAAACCGAGGTGGAATCCTTCAAAGCCCCCGGGCCTGTGGAAAATACGGCCCAGACCGCAGAATCCTTTATAAACGCATTCTATGAACACCTTCAGGAATGCATGGATCATGCGATCCCAAATAAAACCAAGACCCAATCCTCCAAAGGCAGACGTCCTGTCTGGTGGACACCAGCCATAAACAAACTATACAATAGAAGGAGGAAGCTACTAAATGATAGAGCAAAATCCCAAAAAGGGAAGGCATCACTGATCAGTATTAGCAAAAAACTACGGGCACTCATAAAATTGTCTAAGGCCAGCTTCGAGAGAAAAATTGCACAGGACACTAAGGATAATCACAAGGCTTTCTTTAGTTATGTTAGGAACCTGGGTGTTTATTCCCAGATATGCTCAGAATTAGTCCAAAATGACAAAAAAATACACCAAGCCCACAGACATTGCCAACATCCTAGCTGACAGGTTCAGCGCAAACATCCCCTCCCCACCAAAAGGGCAAATATCTATCCCAGCAGAGTGCTGCCCCCCTGACATCTCAGATGCTCAGGTAAGAGCCGCCCTCTCCAAAGCAAAAAACACAGCATCAATGCAACCAGACGGTGTCCCGGGCTGCATCCTACATGAACTCCAAGAAGAGCTAAACCCAAACATAAAACTACTGTTCAATCTCAGCCTTACTACAAGATATGTGCCCAAAGAGTGGCGTACAGCAACAGTGGTCCCTCTCCATAAGGTGTTGCCTCAACGGATCCTGGAAACTATTGCCCCATAAGCCTGACTAGCTTGGTCTGCAAAGCTATGGAAGGGATCATCATGGACCTCATAAATAAAGATATTGGGGACCTACATACACTGGATCCTACCCAGTTCGGCTTTGTTAAGGGCAGATCCTGCCTCTTAAACCTGGTTGATTTCTTTGAAACAGTCACCAAGGCCATTGACGAGGGGAATGTGGTCCACACAGCCTACCTGGACCTCGCAAAAGCCTTCGATACAATACCCCACTCGGGCATTATAGATAAGCTCACCAGCTTAAATATAAACCCCTATGTCACTAGATGGATTGCAAACTGGCTCAAGGACAGAACCCACATGGTTAGAATTTCTGGAGCCATGTCAGACTCCAAACCAGTTACAAGTGGTGTCCCACAAGGCTCGGTCCTGGGACCTCTCTTGTTCGGTATATATTTCTCGGAGGTACAGGCCAACACGGAAGGACTGTGGCTGACCAAGTTTGCAGATGACTGCAAACTGGGCACCATAATCGACTCTCCAGCCGACACAAGCATCCTCCAAAAGGGCCTCATAGAAACAGACAACTGGTGCCAGAGACATGACCTCAAGCTAAATGCCAAAAAGTGTATAGTCATCCCCTTTGGCAAAAACAAAGTGCCCACAAATTACCACATAGGTGATAATCCATTAAGTACAGAAGAAGTAATTAGGGACCTGGGGACCCAAGTTGATAGCAATCTCTCATTTGATAACCACGTGGCCAAAGTGGTTAGAAAAACATTTTATATAGCCCACCTAATCATGAAGGGATTCACATCTAGATCAGGGGAGGTCATCGTGCCTCTTTACTCATCCCTCATCAGGCCCATAATTGAGTACAATGCCCCTTTTGGGATGTACCTTACCAGACACCTGCAGCAACTGGAAAGACCCCAAAAGTACCTCACCAAGATGACCAAAGGGCTCAAACAGATGCCATATGCTGCCCGGTTAAAGAAACTTCAGCTTTACTCAGTGGCATACCGCCTGTTCAGAGGTAATCTGTGCCTGACATATAAAGCCATGTCCAACCCAGAATTAATGGACATGCTGCACCTCAGAAAATCCAAATCCCATCGAGCTACGCACTCAAGAGAGTTGAACCTCAGCACTGAAATAAATAGGACATGCTGGAGGGACAGATTCATAACCCAGAGGCTCCCTTCACTCTGGAATAAAATCCCAGTCCAGGTTAGGCAGAGTCCCTCATTGACTCTCTTCAAGAGGAATCTTGATGAGTGGATGGGAGATCGTAGGTTTACCCCGGGTATCACTTCTGTGTCACTGTTAGACAGAGGCACAGTATACTAACCTCGAAAAAGGGCATAGCAAAATAAATTTAAAATGGGTGGTGAAAGCCAAACACATTCTGGCTAGGCTTATAAATGCCCTAGGGCAGATAGCCTAGTATGAACCTATGAACCTATAATAAAGAAGGGAAGAATGTAGTTAGCTACCAAGTCAAAATAAGAGATGCTGTCAATCACCTAAAATAGAAATATTCATTTGTAAGTTGTCTAAACAATGTAATAGCTTATGTAAAGGTATTTGAGGAGGGTATACAAGGACATTATGAATTTCAACTTTACAATATTATTTTTACACTTCTTTTCATTTCCTGTGCATGGAACAGTTAGCAGGAAGTCTCTGCCCTGTGGCAAATTATTCTTCAGCCTGCACACTACAAATTATGTAGTGGGATATACTTAAAAACTAGCAAAAGCAAGTACCATCTCCATAGTGTTAGAGGTTTAAGCTCTGAGTATGACTCAGACAACTCCTGTTCATTTAGCAGTATAGGTTCTGGAGGAGCTGGGCAAGGGAGGATGGGAGCAACTGTATAATGCTAGCTCACCCATTATGAGGACATCACGGGGACAGAGAGGCAGTTTGGCTCATTGCATTGGTAACACCTACAGGAAGCAGCACCTGCAGCAATGAGCCTTGTAAGGACATGCTGCTCATTTGTAAGGTTTAGCATGTGTAGCAAGAGGTTTGTACCTCTGGAATTGCACCAATATTGTATCCTGGGTCTACTTCACTAGACCAACATACCAGATGATCAACACTCGAACACCAAGCCCAAAAAACGAAACTGCAAAACACCGAAACCTCTCATAAGCGACTGTCATAATATCGACTTACAAAACACCAATACATACAGACTAGTAATCCACACCGACCACATTAAAATATTACTGCACGATGTTCCCAGTACCGTTAGTAAGCTCAAAAACATTCCCCGCAACCTATGCTAAATAATTTCCTCCTATGTAGTTAATAAAAACTTTAAATAAAACCCTTACTTAGTATACTGTAACAGATAACAAATTACCCATAAAGCAGCTACAAAATAAAAAAACATTCCTACACCACAACATCCTGCACCGCCATTACCCAACTAACTCAACTACCCCATGCATCCACAGAACTAGACAACACAAACACAAGCTGCCATGAACCTCTTCATTAGTTACATATTTCTTTAATGTAGAATTATTTAGATGACTTTTACTTCTTCAGAGATTGTGCATATTTACTGATAATGGTGGACTGTAGAATTGTGCATATTTACTGATAATGGTGGACTGTAGAAGTTTGAGTAGATTTTTATGATGGAAATGTTCTGAATTGGGCAGTTTTGTCATTATTGGTGCATGAGTTTTGTTTTATTGTTTAATAAATTTATAACACCCTCTAACAACTGTACTGTATTGTACAAGGAATATAATTTAGTACAATCAGGAATGTGTATCAAAGAGCACATGTATGTTTCATATGCAAGGGGCCTATGATTTGAAAACAGCCCAGAAATAATCTTTATCTGCCACTGGCAAAATGTATTTTCTTTGAATGTGGGTTTCAATGCTGTTTCAATGAATGTGAGTTTCAAGGGCAGAGAAGTTAAGTCTGTTTTCATTGTGAGATTGCATTGCTTTGTTTAGCAGATGTCTTAGTGTTTGTGCTGTAAAATGCAAAATAAAACTTTCAAATGAAGTCCAAATCATCATAGAAGTAAAGCAGTATGCACATTAGTGTTTATGGTAAATGGAGTGAAATAGCCAAGTAATGGATCATTGGAATGGCTGCAGGAGGGAGGCTCCATTCGACCATGTTGTGAGGGGGAAGGGCGGCAAACTCAGATGGCCCCAGCTGAACTATACATCCCAACTGTCCAGATTTCAAAGAATGAATAGATTTTTGCTTCTTATTTTTAGTTTGTTCCTCATAAAATTTGTGGTTTTCTGGCAAATCATTTAGGAATTAAGTCACTAAATAATGACACACTGAGTTTCAGACTTCATAACCTTCAGAAAAATGCATGCTAAAGTAAGACCTGTTATTCTATCAACTGTCTCAGTTTATACAAGAGCAATTTTTAGTACTGTTTATATGTTCTCCCAATATATTTGGCCTTGCCCAGATTTATTGTATTAACAGGTTGAGAGTTACATGCAAATAAAATGCTTTATAGAATTAGGCATAGCCAAACCTCTCAACTGTCCTCGGTTTTGGCTCAAAATGTTGCTCTTTCCCCTAATAATGCCTCTGCAAAATAGCAATTTTGGAAGAAAACATGGAGGGTTTACAATTAAGAAATAACTGTAATAATCAGATTTATAGATTACTTTTATTTCAGAAATGCATGTAGATTCTTTTATTTTGCCAGCTGCTCAAGTTAGCAGTACTAATATTAAAGTGTCCCTTCTTTGACAGGTTCCCAGCTGTATTGTGTGGCTATTTTATATTTTTGCATCACATTTTTGGTCCATTTTTCATAAAATTGTTTTTTTTTTTGGCAAATTAGTGACAAATAATTAAAGACTGAAGTTGGAAAATAATGGCAGACATTTGAGTTTCAGATTGTATACCCTTCAGAAAATTCATACTAATGCAAAACCTATTCTATTATCTTTCTAAGTTTATAAGAGCAATATTTAAAATATTTTTGGGCCTTTGTCCCACTTCTATGTATGGCTTTGTCCAGATTTCTTGCTCTGAGGTTGAGAAGTTTGACAAATGTGTCAGGGCCATCACAGTCAACCAGAGACATTTCAAATTGTGACATACTTGTTGCACCCCACTCCCCCATGTAGTGACTCTGGATATGTCCAAGCAAGGCAAGGAGTAGTTATGCAGTGTAAATGTGCAGAGTATCCCCCTATCCAAGGTAGACACAAGTACTACAGTGGCTTTTCATCTGTCCTTGATTTTGCAGAATGGTCTGGTTTGTCATATTTTTGTACTGTTGATTTATGCTTATTACTCAAAGTGCCTGTTGCTCTGTGTTTAAGTAGCAATGCTTTAATGACCATCAGGTAAGCTTGTCTGAGATTGTAAGATGCAAGTAAGCTTTAATAAGCATATTGTTAAAGAATTGCCAACACTGAAAGCCTTTCTGTTGTTGCCATGCAGAGAATACTTAACTAGATAATGTATAAGCCTTTGGTATTGAAATGCATATGACAGGACTTGTAATAAAGGACAGGATTACATTATTTTAAGAAGCTCATTACACTTGTTGGAGACTTCCAGTCATCTCTGCAGGCTTTACCCGTAAACTAAACAGAATGTCAATCATGTGTGGTTCATAACCTGTGCAGTAATCCTTTAAGCAATGTATCTTGAGCTTGTTTCTTGTTTGCTTTTCATTTTTTACTTTGATCATGTTTTCCCCATGAAACAAGTAGATAGTTGTCAGGCAGCAGGTCTTTTTTAGATAAGAACCATTTTTACAAGTGGAGGCATCACAGAGATTTCTACTTTCAGCATGTTACTTGGTACTTTAATAAAGCTGAATATAAATTATAATTAGAACTGCAGTGTAAGGAGAAGTGGTTTGAGTTGAGCACTGCTTGTTTTCTTATACTTGATTTTGACTGGCATTCCAGTAATGTATTTAAAAAGTAATTTATTTTTTCATGCCTCACAACCTTTTTGTTTCCATCTAGATATTAAGTAAGATGTCATGCAGCCAATGCATTGAAATATTTTTATTCTTCTACACTTCATTTTGTCTTGATTGGACTCTCATAATGACGGTTTGGCACCCAGGGTAGCTTATTTAATTAAAGTTAGTTTTTGTGGTTTTGAGCATAGCTCCTCCCCTTTCTAGTTGGTCACACCCCTTCCCATTGACTCCACCCATTCAGCTGTCTCCTGCAGCCCCCCTTTGATTTGAAGTCACCAGCCGCCACTAAACTACAGTGAGGAAATTGTGTATTTTCCAACCCTAACTGTATCACGATCTCACTGTGAGCAGACTACGCTAGTCTTTTACAAATATAGAAATTGCTATTTCAACTACAGGGAGGACCTGTGAGACTCCACTCTAACACTGCTGCCTGCATGAGGTAGTTGATGGTGAACTGGTATTTCACTTATGTGAAGTTTCGGTGTTGTGCACGTTCTTTCTTCTGGGCTTGGTGTTTCAAGTGTCAATCCTGTGGTATTTTGGTCTACTAAAGTAGACCCTGTAGCACACAACACACTGGCAAGGATGTAGTATGTAGCATCTGCAAGCTGACCCCACACCTATTACCCATCTCTTCCATGTGAGGAAAATTAATGGGCTGGTTATACACTCAGAACAGGGAACAAATGGGCCGCGGGGCTCTAACCACTGAGCCTGCCTCTTGTTCTTCAAGTAGAATGAATTTCCCAATGGGTGTAAAAACAGAAATCATAGGCTGAATCCTCGCAACAACTGAAAAAAAAATAATGCATTTCTCTGAAAAAAAATTCACAACAAGAAACCAAGGGAGTACTAATCATTGAAACAAAACTTCCAAAATTATGTTGATTTCTCATCCTTTAATACTTTTATGAATTCATCCATGTTAATAGCTACCTTTTGTGATAGTCATACTAAAGTTACAAAGAACACTTAAAATTATTTTTCCAAGTTTGTGTGTGTGTGTGTGTGTGTGTGTGTGTGTGTGTGTGTGTGTGTGTGTGTGTGTGTGTGTGTGTGTATGTGTGTGTGTGTTTAGGGGGTGGATTTTATTCATATCCAGAAATATCAGCGTATATGCCAGAAAAGATTTTGACTTTCAAGATTATTGATGTAATTAAGAATCTAGATGTAATTTTAGAAAATCAACATAATTAATGCCTGAGTGAGGAATCTGAGCAGTAGCATAATAAAAAGATGATTTGTGATTACAAAGAAAAATTAAAATTTCATAAGCAATGAAAACATAATCTTTGCCGTACATATATAGATATGTATGTGTGTGTGCATGTGTGTGTGTGTGTGTGTGTGTGTGTGTGTGTGTGTGTGTGTGTGTGTGTGTATATATATATATATATATATATATATTATACATACACACACACATATATATATGTGTGCGTGTGCATATACACACCCACACACACACACACATGCATACATTTTTGTTCCTTAGCCTCACATTTATTAGCAGCTATATCATAAACATTCATAATCTATCATAAATATTTGAAGGTTTTACAAAAAGGCCAGCTATTAGAAAACTTGAACAAAATCAGAAAAATATAATGCACATATAACTCTACCATTCTGTATTGTACAAGTTTAAAAAATTTTGATATCTTTCAGCAGATGAGACTTGGAAACTTTTGACATTAACAGGTGATAACCTCAGATGTAATTGTCAGAAAGCAGTTATTTTCCAACATCTAGTGATATAAGTAAGGTATTCTAAAAACAGATACAGTGAATATAAAATACTAAAAATAATCTCTATAAATCTTGTCTGATATTTGCTTGCCACAGAAACAAAGTCTTTATTTAGTATCACACTTTGAATATAAGCCTCATAACTGATGTGAAGGGTTAATTAATATGAACAATAATTATGTATTTATAGTAACTTGCATTGTAACAGTGTTTTCTTGATATTTGTTCCAGGCCGAAGTCCAGCAAAGAAATTCACAGCTGTTATTCAGGTGCTCTCCCCTCTAATCTCCCAGTCCCAGCCTGTCGTCAAATTGATACTAGCTGTTGCCAAATCAAAATATTGCAAGCAGGTATGTATACAGTGCATGTCCTAAGTTAAAACATTGCAAGTAGGTATGTGTACAGTGCATGTCCTAAGTTAAAACATTGCAAGCAGGTATGTATACAGTGCATGTCCTAAGTTAAAACATTGCAAGTAGGTATGTATTCAGTGCATGTCCTAAGTTAAAACATTGCAAGCAGGTATGTATACAGTGCATGTCCTAAGTTAAAACATTGCAAGTAGGTATGTATTCAGTGCATGTCCTAAGTTAAAACATTGCAAGCAGGTATGTATTCAGTGCATGTCCTAAGTTAAAACATTGCAAGCAGGTATGTATTCAGTGCATGTCCTAAGTTCTTTCTACATTATACTGTTACTTCTGACAAAGTCTAGTCTGCAGACTTCCTTTTTCTAGTTAAGAGACTTTACAGATCATAATATATAAAGAAGAAATGTGAACATTTTCCTTAACATTTAAAAAATAAACTAATGCACTTGTATGTAAATGGTCAAGACAGAGCAGTTCAGTTATGTGCACTTGAGGAAGTGTTTGCACTTGTCATGAGGACTATAGTAACATTTCTTGCTCTTTGAGGGATACAGAAGTAGAAGCTGGTGCTCAGTAAGGCTATACTCTGTGTGGATTGTTAAGTTTTATCATGTGCACAGCTGATTTCACCTGCAGTAAATTCACATTGCTTCAGTGCTGGCTATAAGTTTACATGAAATCAAACATTTGTAATTCCATTATTATAGTATGCTTAGTTATTGGGTAAGAACAAACAGAAAAGATTACACAGTACCATTTCTGGAAATTGATCTTACTTGCCCTGGATAATCCAATCATATTAAGTTCTGCACCACTGAGAAAAGATAAGCCTGGGCTGACATTAATATGATTTTTAGTCCCAGAGGACTGGATATAATATTGTCATTACTAAAATACTTTTTCATTATTACTACTACCAGTGGAATTTCCATGCATCTTTATCTTATGTGCTTTTAAGCACTATGAGTAGTGACATACGGAGAGTCAAACAACTTGTGTCGCGCCTGAATAATGCTGCTGGCAAACAATTCTGTAATGTCCCTAAACAATGTGCTCTACATGAGTCTTGTAAACTATTCCAAAGTCACCAAGCATTTTTCCCACAATCATCAGTGTGACTCATGGTAAAGAGGAAGCTGTGACAAGCAGAAGTCAATACCATATCATTCTCTGAGGCTTTACTTTTTTATGTTCTTATGCAGCACCCATAATTCTTAAAATAATGCTAAGTAAAAGGCAAGGTTAAGCACAAGCACATAGTACCAGCTTCATTTAATCATGTGTGTCAAAATCCTGTGGAACAGTACGCCAATATGCTGGTTTAGCATGAATATTAATACAAATAATTAAACTCAAGTTTGGCACCATTGCATTTTCAGTAATAGAAGCCAAAGGATTGCCATGCACTGTTTAACAGCTTGCTAATGATTACCTAAATCCAATCCAATTCCAGGCTTCCTGAGCAGAAGATTCCTGGACCATGTCAGACAAAGCATTCTTAAACAGTGACCACTTGCATAACTGTACACAAACACACAAAACTAATCCGCAGCAGCAGATATTTTAATACCATAAATGTATGACATCATAAACATAGATCAGGTAGATAGTGCAGAGGATTAAGGCTCTGAGCTACGGATAAGCTGTGTTCTCTTGTCCAAGGTTTGATTCCTTAAGCCTCTGTTTGGCTACTGTGTTAACCAGGCAGTGCTCCTGGGATGAGTTTGAAAAAAGATGTGGGTAGCTCAGCACTCTGTCCCTGTTAAGAAAATATACAATGGTTTACTTCTTACAGCATGTGTAGACTTTTTCTTTCCACAAGTATAGTCACATGACACATGGAATACATACAAGAAAAAAACTGGAAAATCCTTAATAAAATGGAAATGTACCAAAAGGCTGAACAGATGAAGAAACCCTATTTAGGTTTGGTATAGTTAATACGCTTCTACTGTAGATACCTGAAGATCAAAAGACATAATCATGAAAAGGTAACAGTGGAGTAAAAGTAAATTCTGTCATAAGCAAAACATGGTTTAGCATTGCTGTGTGAATCTGTGACCTTGAAGTAAAATAAATGAAGTGAGCACTACTACAGCAGTTATCCTAGAATAATGCAGTACATTACTTTATGTTGGGTGCAATGGGCTTTCACCTTAGAATGAGATAGCTAAAGTGAGGACTTTGTAAGAGCAGGTCATTAGCATTGTTTCTAAAGAACAAATGGAGCAAATAGTCTGTTTGTAATATGTAATGCTGGTATTATGTAATGCTGTATCTGCTTACCCTTGGAGCTTTTCTCCCCGGGCCTCTGCTGAAAATGGGCATGCATCCAGTCGGACTATCCTGGTCAACAAATGTAAAATAAAATAAAAAATAAAAATGTCTTTATGAACATTTTATATCAAACATGCAATAATGAAAGGCACTACTTAGTAAACCATTTATGCATGCTACGAGGTATCCAGTGAATCTCTGATGAAAAACAATCTGAATGAGTCCTATTGTACAATCAAGGGTAATGTGGTCATGTCTCACAGCTGCAAATATGTACATGTGACAGAGAGGAAATATATGCTATGTCCAAAATTACTGGATCTCGCAGAATTCCCTCTTCTTTGAAGTATAGTAATTTCAAAGATAGGAAATGTATCTATATTTATATATATATATATATATATATATATATATATATATATATATATATATGTGTATATCTGTATATATTTATATATATTACAGTGAATGAGAGGTGCATTCCCAAATCGAGGAAGTACAGGGGGCTCACCCCCCCCTGCAAGAACTGCTTTTAATATATAATAATGAGGTTCACACTTTGCTTTTATTTCACATGAATCGTATTTATTTTCTTGAAAGTTCTGGAATTCTACATATCAAGTCTTACTTTTCCAAAATGGCATCAGATTTAGTTTGCCTGTATTCTGGGAGAAGAATCCAAATATGGCATGGATAGACTACAAAAAAGCATTTGACAGTATCCCACATTCACGGATAACAGAGGCCTTAAAAATGTGTAAGATACATCCTCAATTACATTACAGCAACCATGAAACAGTGGCAAATCAGTTTGCAGTTGTCATGAAAAAAGACAAACTATGATTCCAAGGGGGATATTCCAGAGTGACTTTCTGTCACAGCTGTTCTTTTTTCCTGCCCTTAACCCATTAAGCTGTCTACTTAACAGATTAGGTTTTGCCTATAATTTGGCTCCTAGATAACATCAAAGTGTAAATATGTCTCATCTTCTTTTTGCAGATAATTTAAAACTGCATTGTTCATCAGATGAGGAACTGAAAGCACAACTGCAAGTGGTCAAAACTTTTTAAGATGACATAAGAATATTATTTGGTCTTACTAAATGTGCAAAAGCAACCTTTAAAGTAGGAAAGTTGCAGCACCAAGAAACATCAGTGTGGGAAACGAATGTGATATAAATGAACTTGAGTAGGTGGGAGTGTATAAATATTTGAGAGTTGATGAGGGATCAACAACAAAACATGAACAGATGCTAATAATCTTAGTAAGGAATATTTTAGAAGACTAAAATTAATACTGAAAACAGAGTTGACACCTAGGAACAAAGTCCAAGCTATAAACCAATTTGTTCTTCCTGTCCCAACTTACAGTTTTGGAGTGATTGACTGGCCCCAAAATGTGTTGGATAGATTAGACAGGAAAAGAAGAAGGATGCGTCATGCTCACCAAATGATGTATAAAAATCACTGTATACCCACACTATATATTCCGTGTTCTGAAGGAGGGATGGGCTTCCTCGAAATTAAATACATGTATAGATCTGCATTCCTGGGACTGCATACATATCTTCTGATCTCACAAGACCCAAGGTAGTGAAAGCTTTGAAACATGAGGAAAATAAGTCTAAGATGACTTCCCTGATTAGTTTAGCAGAAGCATATTGGCATCAAGTGGGAATGGAAATCAAACCAGTAGATAAAAATAAGGCAGCAACAGAATGTGCCAAAAAACAAAAGAAAGAATATAAAGTGAAGGATCAGATGAGAAGGCAAGAAATGTGGAAAATATATAAATATAGTTGCAGGTATAGAAGACTTGGAACAACCTCATGTTGATCATGATCGAATGCAGGAATGGTTAAGAAGAGGTGAATTTAAACCAAAAGACAAAAGGTTAATATTGGCAGCCCAAGACAGTGGACTACGTGCACATTGGTATACAAAGTCCATTGAACATGTGGGAGAAACAGATAAATGTAGGGTTTGTAAAACAGAATTGGAAACATTCACACGTTGCTGTTGGTTGTGATATACTAATGGCAGAAGGACTGTATACTGAAAGGCATAGTAATGTGGCAAGACTGTTACATTGGGGACTGTGCAAACATTATAATATTGAAGTAGCTGAAAAACACTGGAAACATCAGCCACAAAGTACTATAGAAAATGATGAAGTGTATATCACATGGGATCACCCATTACCAACAGTTCAAAAAATAGAAGAGAGAAAACCAGATATAGTAGTCCATGAAAGAAGACAAAAGTAGCATTGATCATTGAAATTGCTACACCCAGTGACTACAGTGTCTTATGTACAGAGAGACACAAAGTCATAAAATACCAGAATTTGCAGGCAGAAATGAAGGCAATGTGGAATAAGGATACCCAGACAGTTCCAATAGTAGTAGGAGCAACTGGTCTTATAAAAAAAGAATTTACAATCGTATTTAGATAAGTTACCGATACATGTAACTCCATACAACATACAGAAGGAGTCATTACTGGGCACATCGTGGGGTGCTGCAAAGAGCACTTCTGGATAACATCAAATATTGAAACAATACTAATTTCATGGACTTTAATCATACATTGACTTAGGAATGGTTTCCATTCCCATCATGGTATTAGAAACCCAAACGACTTGGAGAAATTAAAAAAAAAGAGAGAGACCTTATTAACAAGGACATAGGTGATCTTCAACCTCAGGACCTAACCCAGTTCTGATTCATTAAAGACAGATCATACCTGTTAAAAATGGTTGACTTCTTCAAGAAAGTCACCAAGGCCCTGGAAGAGGAAAATACAGTGCATACTGCTTATCTTGACCTAGTCAAGGCATTTGACACAATCCCCCACTCAGGTATTCTAGAGAAGCTCTCCCATTTGGGAGTTAACCCCTACATTACTAGATGGATAGCTAACTGGCTCACTGATAGGACACATACTATCAAAGTGGGTGACTTCACCTCTAGCAAAAGATAGGTCACCAGTGGTGTACCACAGGGTTCTGTGCTGAGCCTCTTACTGTTCAGAATTTATTTCTCAGAAGTCCAGACAAACTTGGGCAGCTTGTGGCTGACCAAGTTTGCTGACAACTACAAAGTGGGAGCAATCATTGAGTCCACCAGACAAATTATTGTTGCCAAAGCCATGGATTAAAGCTAAATGCAAAAAATAAATGCATTACTATTTCCTTTGGAAAAGCTGACATCCCTGCTAATTATATTATAGACAGCCCACCCTAAGTGTAGACCCAGTGGTATGTGATCTGGGTACTCAGGTTGCTAGCAATCTAAACTTTGTTAGTCACTTATCCACAGTAACAAGGAAAACCTTCTATGTGACACATCTTATAAGTAAAGGCAACACATCTAGATCTAAGGATGTTAATAATTCTATGATGATCAGCCCGCATCAGACCAATAATTGAGTACAATGCTCCATTTTGCATGTATCTTACTAGACACCTGCAATAACTGGAGAGACCATAGAAGTTTCTCACCAAAAAATTGCAGGGTACACAAAACAAGTTTTATGCGGAAAGATTGAAACCCCTGTCATTGTATTGTGTCTCCTAAAGGTTGCCAGGTGGTGACCTGTGCCTGGCTTACATGGCTCGCTCTGACCTGTCCCTGATGGAAATGCTACACATTCATAAATACAACTGAAAAAGGGTCACTTGCTCCAGAAATATTATCCTAGTCTCTAACATGAACAGATCATGCTGGAGAGATAGATACTCCTCCCGGAGACTGCCACTTCTCTGGAACAAGCTTACAGTTCAAGTGAAACAGAGTCCCTGCCTGAACCTCTTCAAATGCAACCTAGATCAATGGATGGGTGACTGCACATTCATTCCTGAGGTGGCACCCATGTCCCTCCTGGACAGAGGAAGTCAGTATTAACTACCATAGACCCTTAACTTTGCAAAATTCACTCACCTAACCACCGACAACTGGGGCAACTCGGGATAAATATGGCTAGGCCCGTAAGGGCTCTACAGCTGTTAGCCTAGTAACTTTCTATGTACCTATGAACCTTAGGGATATACAAGTGTTCCAATCCCATGGAATTTGAATGTCAGCTGACTTTTTACTTTTTTGAAGTCTTTATTGATACATTCAGACATGTTTCATGTCATTTCGTAGTCTTGTTAACACAGCATAAGAGGATACTTTGGTCATTCTTGGGAAACTCTCAGTTTATAAAAAAGTCTGATCCCCTAACTACTCCCCCACTCCAACTGCCCAGGCAGACACGTACACATACACATTCAGCCTGAGTTATAATCTTTTGTTAAAGTGACTGCCTGATACTAAGTTACTATCCAAACTCCATGCCTGGCTGTATCCATTGCTATAACTGAGCAACACAACCACTACATGTCTTCTACATGTCTTTATTGTATAAAATGACTTTTAAAATAAGCATGTGTTCTAATTTATTCTATATTCTATAGTAAATGGTAAACCTGAAAGATAAATGACATAAAGTCTTTAACAAGGTGTCACTTGATATGTGGTAGTAAAATACTAAGAGACTGAACTTGTACCTGCATGATGCTGAAGGCAGTTTCAAAGCCATGCTTTCTATAAAGTATCATTTTTTCAGTGTTTTTTCTTGATAAAGTATATTGTGTGTTCATATATTTTGATAAATTTTATTATCCATGTGTGTGTTCTAATCAGGTGTATATTGGGTTCTTCTTAAGACAATAGATATGAAGATTCCAAGATTTTTACAGGGGTTAAGGCCACCATTTGATTGTGGTAATCGTGTAATTTATTCTGGAACATACCATGTTGTATGATAAACTGGGAACAAAAATGCCTGATGATTGTGATAACTGTAGGAAATGAAATTAG
Source organism: Protopterus annectens (assembly GCF_019279795.1). Classification (NCBI taxonomy): domain Eukaryota; kingdom Metazoa; phylum Chordata; order Ceratodontiformes; family Protopteridae; genus Protopterus; species Protopterus annectens. The sequence goes on along the minus strand of NC_056728.1, from coordinate 1,559,065,193 downwards.
AAATTGCAAAAATAAATCAATCTGCACACCAGCTGGCTTGAAATAGAATATTCAAGGAGAAAAAAAACTCAAGTTATTACAAATAAACATTGGTTTGCACATTAATAAGGTGATTCTACTTAACCCTGAATTTTACAAAAATGACTCGAGATTATGAATATGCAGTACACAATATTAACTACTTTTTTTTCTATAAACAAACAGAATATTATCAACTCACAGACACTTCATCAGGGGAGTATTACTTTTCACTTAGATCTCTATATGCCTATATAGTATTTATGTTGATATAGATTTCCCAGAGTAAAACATCAGCACTATGAGCTGGCAGTTCATTAGCTCACATGATTTGCTGTCTAAGATGGAAGGGTATAGTTAGGTTGATAAAGGATACCAAGTGCAGTTTATCAGAAAGAACGATCATACTGTACACAAAGTTACTAGTCAACATCCTAAAATACAAAATAAAGCTATAAATAACTTTAACTGGTATAAATTTAGGTCAGAGCATTCTTTGTTCTCAGCTCAATAATGTAGGAGTATGACTTCCCTTGTTATCTAGCCTTGCTGATATTTTTGTACTGGCTAGGGCTGGGTGACTTATGGCAAAATAAGACTGCACAGATAAATCGGTTTGACATGGTATATGCAGAAAATCTCGCCAATTGGTGAAGACATGGCACCAGTACAGCATTTATCTAGTACATCTTCCAAAATAGTATTGATTTCTGTGCATATCAATTGTATTAGATAAATGCTGAGATACAATACACAACAAGACTTCTGAGTTTGCCCTAAATCCATGCAGCAAGCACAGTCCTGAGATAGATTAATTAAGCAGTCTCATTTTAAATGGATTTAAGACATATGAATACATTGCATAATTTCTAGTATCTCAAGCACACAATCTTCCCATTCTGTGGTGTACTGTACAAATGAATCCTGACTGTGATCTCACCTCGATCATAACATTGACCGATCTGTATAACTGAGCATTAAGCAATGCTCTCAAGGTGATGCACCAGTCTCACAAAATAGATTTATTTAAATTTATTCTTAGAATAAGAGACTGTATGCTGAGAATTACCAGTGTGTACCTACTAAGTTACTTACTAATACCAGCAGGCTATCTGCACTACCAGAACATTTACATAAAGCATGCCCCTGCATGAGTCTACTTGAATAACCCAGAAATGTGACTGTGTGATCTACATTCAGCGATCTTTCTCAGTCTGTAACATTGCTGACTAAACAAGATGTGTTGCAGAGTATAGTGCAGTTTCAAAGGTTTATCTGAATATCTCCTTATATGCAACAAAACAGAGTCTGATACATTCATCACATCCAATACATCTGTCAAAACTTTGCTTCTATCTTGAAACATCGTAAAATGAGTTAATTATGCTTGTTGTATGTGATTCATACCGTCATAGGTTCATAGGTGTGTACCAGGCTAATGGCCCTGGAGCTTTTACAACCTAGCCCATAGTATTACCCTGGCATTGTGCCACCTGACCTTAGTTCCCAGTACCTCTGTCAAGTAAAGCCACTGGAGTGATCTCTGGGGTGAATTTTCTATTTCCCACCTACTGATTAAGATTTCTCTTGAAGAGGGCCAGTGAAGTGCTCTGCTTGACATGTATGGGAAGTCTATTCCAAAGCATGGGCAGTCTGTGGGTTATGAATCTGTCCCTCCAGCATGTTCTGTTGATTGTGGTAATGAGGTTGAGATCTCTGGAGCGTGTGGTGCGGAGGGATTGAGAATTCTTCAGATGTAGCATTTCTAACAGAGCTGGGTCAGACATGGCTTTGTAAGTCAAGCAGAGATCGCCTCTAAGTAGGCAATATGAAACAGAGAATAGCTGGAGTTTTTTTAGTCTTTCCATATAAGACAAATGTTTAAGGCCTAGGATCCTCTTTGTGAGGTACTTTTGCGGCCTCTCCAGTTGTTGCAGGTGTTTAGTGAGGTACATACCAAATGGGGCATTGTACTCAATGATTGGCCTAATGAGTGAAGAGTAAAGAGAGATAATGACCTCTTTCTTCCTGGATGCAAAACCCTTCATAATGAGATGTGCCACTTAGAAGACCTTTCTGACCACAGTGGCAATGTGGTGGCCAAAGAGAGGTTGCTGTCAACCTGTGTTCCCAGATCTCTTATAACGCCTTCTGTGTTCAGTGGACTACCATCTGTGAGATTTATTTATGTGTTTATTTTTTAATATATGCATGCTTTTATTTAATACTAAAAACCCACAGGAAATATTCCCTTTTACATTCTATTAGTGCAAATAATGCAAGCATACAATAAAACATCAATAAGAGAAGCACATCTGTGAACGTAAAAGTGTACTTAAATAATCAGGTTATGCCTTCCAGATTATTTGACAGTGTGCCAAGCCAAAGAAAATTTAAGAAAAGCCCCAGATTCCTGAAAATATGTTTTTTTTTGTATAAAAGATTTTATGAAATAGTTGTAAGGAATGGTTACATTTTGCCTGTCCTTTTCACACCTTGTAATTGTGCAAAAGCCTGTGACAAATTTTTTGGTAGCACACCATAATGCACCCTAAGTGGTTTGTAAAATATCTGTCTTAAAAGTCAAAGTATCACAAATTGATAATAGCAAAGTTTTATGAGTTTTTCTAAATCTGTAGCATGAACACTAGTCAAAATGATAAAGTTTCTTATAAAAACAAGAGAAATAAAAAGAATGACACAGTCAACTTTTTCACCGGTACTAATAAAACATGCTACTACAAACCAGTTTAATAGCATGAGAAATGGATGATAGCATTTCCAGTTAAGGCATCACAAAAAAAAAAAATCCCCAGGGGGTATGGCCACATTACATAATTCTGCTACCAGCTCTGCTGGACATTTACCTGTTTGTTTCCCAACCTGCCTGTGACTGAGCTTGTCCTAGGCTGAGATGGTCATGCCAACATTATGGTCAGTAGGAGCAGAAAGCAGCAAGTGGAGGAGGGTAACAGTTATATAAAAAAAATGTGTGATTTAAAGCTCAATCAACCGTCAATGTTGTGACCACAATGGCAATATGACCAGCATAGACCAAACAATGTGACTGTTGTTGTGCATCCAATGTAGTGCATAGAAATAATAACTTAAGGGGTCCCAAAATGGAGACTTTGGGACCACAGATGTGAATGAATATGCTTTGGACCTCTTACTATATAAACTTAGAAGAAGAAAAAAATAATCACTAACATGTTTCAGCACCAAGCCATAGTCAAGAAAACCAAAAGCCTTGAAGACATCATGAGATAAAGCAGAGATGCTTTGTTACTGTCTAAAATCTTATCATTCAGATTAATGCATTAAATCAAGATGGCATGAGTCCCAGGACCCATGATGTTTACTGGATAAGAGATGTCTTGCCTCCAAAAAGTTACTGAATTGACGAACCAACTACTTGAATATGTTAGGGAGAGGGAAAGATAAAGACATTGTTTGAGGGTCCTTCCTCATAGCTCAAATGGATGCAGTCAGTCACGCTGGTGGAAGCCCCAGGACCCATTCTGATGACTGGATAAAAGATGTCTTTCTTCCAAAAAGTTACAGTCTTGAAAGAGAACCATTTTCTTGACTATGTTAGTGAGATAGGCAGGAAAATATTGTTTGATTGTCGTTGACCATCCCCCCCTTAATAACTGGTATCACTTTAGTAATTTTCCAACTGGAAAGGAAAATTCTAGTCAGACATAAGATAAATCACAGGACAGGACTGAAAGGATATGTATTCTAGACATATGACCTCATTATTTCCATTTTAATGTGTTACCCACATTTTATAAATTATAATAGCACTTTGAACTTTCATCCTGTGTTACTTTCACAACTGTTTGCACTATCATCTTTTTAGAGAAAATTCTTAATTTTACCTTTCTGTCTCTGTGCTTCAATAAAATGTGATGAACAAACATCTGCTGCTTTTACAATGTTCTATTGCTGCTTTGTTTTAGAGCAGTATCTACACTTGCCTTATGATATTATAGTTTTATTTAGACATTTTCTTTTTTTTCACAATTGATTAAAGATGTTTTTGTTCATGTGAGTTTCCTCCAGGTGTTCCAATTTCCTCCCACATTCCAAAGACATGCAGCTGTGGATTAGATACTCAGAATTGGCCATAGGTTTGAGTGTGCATGCGAGTGTGTGGTGTGGAAGAAGTACCACTGCAGGGCCAGCTACCCAGTGGTGTAAACTGTGGCTCTAGATGATTGTCACTGGTAAAATGACATCCCACCCCCATGTGCAAAAAATGGGAAAATGGGGTTGTGGATGGATGGATTAAACATGTTTTTTTTTTTTTGCCATGAGAGCTGCTTGACTGCAAAACATCTTGGGATGCACTTTCTCAGAACAACTTTATTATATAACCGCTTGCAGTTTATTCCTGTAGTATTTCTACAATACATTTTTCCTTGTTTAGACAAATTTCTCTTGCTATTGTTCTTTTATTTTAAAGCTACTTCTACATTTAGATTATGATTTTAAAACCTCAACAAGACATCTCCATTTTTAGCCAAACAGTTTAAAGCCCTTCCTGTCTGTTGTTTTATCATGTTGGCATGCATATTCTTATGGCACTTTTCTGATTTGCAGTTTGTGCCTACAGTTGTCTGCACCAAACTTCTTTGTTTTCTTCTTAGTGTTTTTTACAGTATTTAACATTTGTTATTGAAGAAATGGACACAATTATTTTCCTTTTTTTTTCTCAGAGACTGGTCTCCCTTTATTAATAACAATTTTCTTTGGGTTTTTTCCTCATAATTGTGATTGTAATATTCACTTTTTGTCAAAGTGGGAGCATCATTTAGTGAATGTATATCATTATTTTCACATTCTCTTCTGTTGTCTTAAGTTTTCACTATAATAATTATGTATATTGAGTTCTGAAAGGTAATATAGTAATCTTAACTACAAATTTAAAAGAGAGATGAACTACATCCCACACATATCATTTCCTCATATTGTTTATGGCCTGACTTACAGGACAAGGCTCACTGTTTCTTTAGGAAACACTATTGGTTAGAGCCAAACTTTCTACTATTGTTTACAATCCCAAAATAAAATCTTTATGCAGTTGTCATGTTTCCTTTACCTGATTTTAATAAGTTGGCTACATCAGAAGGTATGGATCCCAGTTCTAGCCACTCTTGGTTTCCCAACTATCTTGGTGAAGAGTAGACACCACAGTCTCCTGTACTTCTACTCCAAGAGTTACTATAAAGAATCATGCTTCATTTTCAGTAAGAAATACACTATGGCTACCTTTTAACAATCCTGACTCAACCTCAGTAGTATCGGATGCTATTAGAGACATATCAAAACAAAGAGGAATGTGGTTGTTTTGCCTCAGTGCACTGAGTATTAGAAATAAATGGGTATCCTTGCGGCCTTAGTACCACAACATAATCCAGATGTATTATGAAGACCTGAGACTTGTTTGAATAAAAAATGATGTCCTTCTACCTCTCTTCTTATCACATTTACTGGAACTTCAGGCTTTGTAAGAAAGCTGCTAGAAGAAAACTACTTTACTTAAAAAAATGAAAACTAGAAAACATTTTCAAATGAGTTATGCAGTTAAAAAACAATAACCTTAAAGTACCTGTAGCAGTTGTATGTATACAAACCCCTTCTTATAGTACATTGTAGTTATTCTAAGTCATTTTCCAACATCATAGACGAAGTATTAAATGTGGCACCTAAAAGGTGTCTTACTATAATAGATGACTTTAATATAGAGACCCTTAGCTCTAGAAATAGTTAAGTTTTATATTATTTAAGATTATAATAACTGACAGAAGCTAAGTTACCTCCCAACTAGACTCAACCTAGTTACACAAAATCAGTCACTTGCTGACCTTCTGATCACAAATATAGCTCAAAAATTCCCAACCAGTGCTTACTGTCATCATTTCCTGAGTGATCACTGTCCTTTCAGTGTCACATCTCATTTAAATCTACCTGGCCACTTTCCAACTGCATATCTTCCAGAAGCTTCTCAGAATCCACTTCTTGTCTACTTGGTAGCATTAACTAGTCCCCTGTTTAACAAGCTAATTGTCAGATATCAGCACTAGTCTATTTTAACACTCCCTTTTATGTAGGTAGTGGAAATTTTTATTGCATCATTGCTAAAAGGAAGGACTATCACTGCAGTTAGCTAAAAGAACCTCTTAAACAGTCAACAGTTAGAGTTCAAACTAAACTGAAAAGAAATAGACACACTTAAGGTCATCATGAATTATAAGATCTATCACATAAGTGCAGTTATCTGTAAAAAGTGTTACAGAACTGTATTTTGCTAAGGTACAGTATGGGGTTGGTTTTAGGGGCAGGGTTAGGGTTAGCACAGATTATTAAGAATGAACGGAAGGGTCTTCCTCAACAAGTGAATCTCTTTTCCTTATGCAACAGCTGTCTTCAACTGTGCTGGCAGAAGAGGAAACGGAATGTGTAAACAAAGTTCAGCAAATATCTCGACATTGATTATGCCCTTGAAATGAAAACAAAAATTAGATAACACACCTAAAATGAGAAGCTACAAATAGCATAAGTAACATATCTAACATTAGAAAAATAAATGCTTCAAAGATAAGGAATCGCTGGAAAGCTGTAAACTAAGACTTAGAATAATATTTGATGGCAGTGACAGAGGTAATAACATACTGTATGTATGCCTGTTTGTCAGATTTAATAGGGGAAAGCTTGCTTTGAGCCACAGTTTTACAGAATCAGCAAAATAAGAATCTTGAGAATTTCAAATTGTTATTAAGTAGCTCACAGAACCTTGCACTGAATAATCCAATTGTGGATTGAAAAAGGCCTGAAAGAGTAAAATTCTGTCAGTGGATGAACATGAATAGAAAGCGCTAGCACATATGCTGCTGAATGATAAATCCATCCAAGAACTGTGATCTTGATGATAATTTAAATGATTTTGCAAGAAAAAAATGTATGCATAGACTGACACATCAGAATATATAAAAGCTCTTGCTTTTATGAGTTCCAGTAAAGCAGAAGAAACGGCAGTGGCAAAGCAACATCTACAAAGAAATACATTTGAACAACAAAAGATCAAGAATGAACAACATCTGAATAAAATTATGCATGAATACAAAATGGCACTTCGTGACTGAAATACTGTGTTCATAATAAAAAGAAATAGAATACCATTTAATTACATTTTAAAAATATGGTCCATTGCAACTGCAAAAGCAGAGGGCATATTCAAAGACTCTGTTATAAAGGAATGAGGCCGAATGGAAGATAAGCACAGAATTGCATACAACGTGTTGCAGCGTTCCTGGACAAAGTGAAAGCAATATAAGAAAGTCCAGTTCTTACATCATTTTCATAGCAACAATGTAATCCACTGATAAAAGGAATATACTTCCCAAAGCATTTGATGTTGTCTGTTCTTTTGTGAAATAAAACACCTATTGGAGAAATATTCCTTTTACAAGGCTTTGAATAGGATGCAACCTTTATTTTAATTCTAAACTATTTTGTTTAAAGCTTGGCAGTACCATATTCAGCATTTTTTATAATTTCACAAAGCTGTTACACCAAGCTGTTCAAACACTTTAATGTGGAAATGGTACACAATCATACCTGGCTGCATTTTCATCTCTACTTTATAGGCAGGGCAAATTCAGACTGCCACATTTGTATGTGACAGCTCACATATTCTTTATACATATTTTACTTTATCTTCTTAACTTCCTTTAATAATCTTTATAGATATTTATTTCACATTTGTTTCCAATTAATTTATTAAATTACCTTGCAAAAAGAAATTTCAGCCTACCTTCCATCCAACCTTAAGCAATTATATGGTCTAGAAACCTTGGGTGATCCTCTCTGCAATACCACTATAAGCCTAATAATCTAAAGAATTTGGAAATCTTTCTTTTTCTTAGCCCTAACCTTATCAATGTAAATATACCCAGTCTCCACGGCTGCCTTAGGGGACCTTAGCTATGCCCTTAATATTTTCTACTTCACCCATCAAGGTACTCACTCACTGTGCAATGACCTTACCTTTGCCCAAAATATGTCTCTATAGAAAGGCATACCACCAGATATTATATAGTGAGAGGGGATTCCTCTTCCTGTAATGTACTTTGCCATTTACCATTATCAAGGGTCTGTCAACTACATCTGAGAACAGATCATCACAGTCAGGTCTTACTTAATGTGGCTTAGCTAACGCTGTAAAATGCCTTTCTTTTTATGGGTCATATCAAAAGTCAGCATCAAATAAACTCATCATCCCATAGGTTCACAAGAGACTAATTTGGCTGTAGCCATTCTTATGAATGATCATCTTATGTATCTCACATCCATAAATGGGAAATAAACCCACTTCATCTTCTAGAACACAAAAGGAAGTATTGTAGTCCTCCTGTCTAACCCACCCAACTAAAAGTTTTCTTCCTTAAGATCATATTCTGACCTTCATATATCTTGTAGTTTTCTTCAGCATGTTCTAGTTTCTCCTTTCCTGACCCAAATCACCCTCACCTACAAGCTTCAACCCCCTCACATTTTCCTTTTTTATATATGTTTATTCTCCCTCTTGTAAATCCCCTAGTAGCCGTTTGATCTATAGTTGAAATGATCCAACCCTATATCAGATAAATGAAACCTCTTCTAAACCTCCCTAAAAATGTGTGTGTGCTAGAGTTATAAAATATATTACATACTCTAACCTACTCAATACTGCATTCATACATTTTCTTGATGTTTCAATACTTTTTGGATGTGCAACCTCTTTCTAAAATAGTGTGCTAATGATCATAGACAGAATTATCAGTATACTAGGCATGTGATACTTGTATTAATATATTTCAGCATTTTACCTAACAGATTTTTATTTCTCCAGTGACCCAAAATCATTCCCTCAATGGTATGAATATACAATATTGTTTTTCAAATCTGTTCATCATCCGGAATATCACTGGACATTACTGACTCTGTGCCATGTCTCCATTGGGCCGCTACATCACCCTCCACCTTCTGCTGTCCAAATGTAGTAGTTTCTGTCTCACTCAAACTTTTAATAAACTTTTATCCCAACAATAAAATAAATGACCAATCAAAAATGTTCTCTTGGGACCTGCAAGGGAACATAAATGTTAGCAACACATGGAAAATGTTCTTATTTCAGCCTACCTCTGTTGGGCTGTCATCCTGTTACCTGTTGCAATCTAGAATTCTTCCCCTTTTGTGTGTGTTATATATATATATATATATATATATATATATATATATATATATATATATATATATATATATATATATATATAATATTTCTATATCTATGTCAATATCTGTCGCTATCTTTCTATAGATAGAATGATAGGTATGTTCGACACTCAACACAACACAAAAGAACTAAAATGGTACATAAATCCAAATTCTATTTGTGTGACTCGAGGCATTTACTAGAGCTATTAAGTCAGGTGAACTTCGACAACTTTCCTTTTATGTTTGCATCCCTTGATGTTATTTCTTTGTATACTTGTATAGACCAAGAGACAGGTTTGGAATATCTAAGAGAATATTTGAGTCAACATACAAGTTTAAACAATGACACCATTAACACCATTTGTGTTTTAATGGAACTAGTGTTGGAAAACAATTTTTTAAAATTTGAAAATGCTATGTTCCAGCAAGTGTCAGGAGTAGCAATGGGGTCCCGAGTAGCACCTTCCTTTGCCAATTTAGTTATGGCTATGTGGGTGTTAAAACACCTAACAACACATTCATTGGCAGAAAATATAGTTTTTTACAGGTGTTACTTTGATGATTTGATTTTTTTGGAGAGACTATGATACTTTCCTCTTCTTTGTTAATTATTTGAACAATACCACTAATTTTCTTAAATTCACTGTTTGTCACTGTGGGGATTGGATTGACTTCTTAGATGTACATTTAACTGTTGACCTGGTCAACCACAGGTTTGTAAGTAGTATTTATAGAGAATCTACCTTTGTCAATCAATACTTACACAAAGACAGTTTGCACCCCGGCTATATGAAAAGAGGGGTGGTCAAAGGTCAATTCATTTGACTTAGTCGGTTGACTAGTGATGATAGAGTCTTTCTGACAGAAGTTGGCATTTTTTTGTAGAGAGAGAGTATGACTTCAACTGGCTGAATCAGATTGTCAGTGAACTTAAAGGGTTGAGGGACCACACGGCCCATCCTATTTTAAACACTGGGCATTTAAATGATGAGGTTATAACACATACCTCAGAAGATGAGACCAGCATTCCTGTTAGTTATAGCTTGGCATTTCCCATTCTGATTAGTAATGAAATGGGGTTCATAAGATCCATTATTTTGGACGATTGGAAGGTTGTTTTAGGAAATCTAGAAGTAGTAATGGTAGCTGGCAACAGACCTTTGTTTGCTTATAAAAGAATTGTTCACATCAAAACTATTTTGGAAAGGGGCATGACTATAGCCTTGTATCCAAAGTCTTGTAATTTAGTCACTTAATCATGCGATCAATGCTGGCAGTGTAGATTTGTCATGTGTTCCTCTTCAGTTGAGTTTAAACACATTCATAAAATCATTTGGGCTAGGTACCATTATACTTGTAACACTAAAAATGTTGTTTACTCAGCCTTTTGTAATTCATGTGACAATTTTTATGTTGGCAAGACAATTAGAGCTTTAAACAAAAGAATTTATGAACATGTTCTTGCCATTAAGAAAAGGGATTCATCTAATGCACTTGCTAGACATTCCACTGTTTTCCAAATTAAAAAAAAATAGCTTTTTTTGTTTTGGAAAAAGTAAATGCAGATATATTTTGTGATGACTATGAAACTTTTTTGGAATGTTGAGAAAGTTTGTGTCAGATCATGTTAGTGGCTGATCAGCTCTCTGGTCTCAATGAGACCATTAATATTATGTGCATTTTGCAATTACAAAGGTTATAAAAATACATACCTTTTATACACATGTTTTATTTTATTTACGTTTTCACTTTTATTTTATGTATTAAACTTGTTTTATGCTATTAATGTGTCTTTAAATTTTGTGGAATGTTTATTGGATATTAGAAATCATGTGATTATTGGATGTTCTTATTTAAATGTGTTGTGAAGTGGTTGAGTTTATTTCTGATAAAGTTCTATTTTATTAAACAAGGAATGAAAGCACTAGTTTGGTGTCCGTGTCCTTTCTGCAGTTGGTTCAGTGATAGGTATGTGTAAGTGTGTGTATGCATGTGCATGTCTGCATATGTTTTATATATATATGTATATATATATATATATATATATATATATATATATATATATATATACTGGTGTATCCAGAGCATACATTGATAGGGGAGCTAATGCTGAATAAACATGAATGTCAGTAGTCACTCTGTATAGTCCGACTTCTTGATACAGTCATTTCTCATTTCTTTTTTATGTTTTGCATATTTTGAAATATGCATATGAAGCAGTGAACACAGAAATGCAGAAAATAAATTTCCTACATGCAGTAAAAGGCATAAAAAGAATACATAATACTAGGCATTAATTTCAACCCATTGTGATGAATCTTACTCATCTTCCTTCCCCATCCCATCTTTTCAGATCATGGTCTTCCCCTGCTATTTAGACTAATTATTTGTTGTTTTATATTTTGTCATGCTGTTCAGAATCTTGATTCATCTCTTCAACACACCCCACCTGGGCAACACTGCAGTGAAATTACTAAATTAAGCTGGAGGTCTGGGGGCCACTAGGCCCCCACAACCATGGAGTTCAAGATGCTCTGAAGTGCATTTTAGACATTTTTTCCAAATGTTTGATCTAAAGGGGGTCTGAACAAACATCATAAGGAAAGAAATGTGCTGTTGTTTTCTTTCATGGAAGAAATAAGTTGTGTCCAAGGCTTGATGTTCAAAGCTGAAAAAATAGTATTTCTCAATAAACTAAGATGACAAACACTTGTAAGAATCCATAAATCATATCCGAGAATAGTACATGTCTCCCTGTTTCCCCCAAAAGATAGTACTTTCTATGTACCTGTCTTATGCTAGGTTGGGAGGAAATTGAAAGAAGGGCATGAACACAGTCAGGTATTTCAAGTTGTTGCTATCATACATGTGTACAAGAAGTCTCTTCACTTGCTTCCCTCCAAAAGGGGTCAATTTTTGTGCTTTTCTCTGATGACAAACTGGGACAAAAGTGAACAAATGGCCATAGCAGCCTATTTCAATCTGGTGATGGTATTTCTGCTTAAGCCTACCCTCAAAAGATAGCCAACTGCATGCATGTTTGATGCTTAATTGAGAGGAAAGTAAAAAGAAAAAAATGATCACATTAGTGTTTCCTAACTTATTACACCTAAACAGTACACTACAACTTTACAAGCTACAGTCACCTTCTGTAGACCTCAAAGGTTTGCTTGTGCAGAAAGTTAAAAAAATGGCCACCCTAAGATAAATTACCACAATTGTCTGTACACACTTCTGAGCAGGACTTTTTTTGACTACATGAAGCCTAAGGCACAGGCTGCAGTTGAAGACCCCCTTACAAATGATTAAGCAATGATTAGCATATAATGTATATCACTGCATAAATACTTGCCTGCATTCATCTTTCAAAGAAGCAAAGTCACTAAACTAAAATGAGTATCTTAGCATCAGATAAACAAGTGCATTTCTGTATGCAGACTCAGAGCAGATCAGTTTTTACTATTGTAGGAGGACTGTAACAAATCACTTTTAGTAAAGATGGTAAAAAAACTTAAAAGTATAAACATACAAGATCAACTTTGTTCACAGACTTTATGTGGTTTAGATATATATTAATATGCTGCCCTGGGTGCCAAACTGTCATTTGTAGTTCTAATTATAATTTATATTCAGCTTTATTAAAGTACCACTACCCAAGTAACACACATGGTCATTAAAGCATTGCTACTTAAACGCAGAGCAACAGGCACTTTGAGTAATAAGCATAAATCAACAGTACAAAAAATACAAAACCACCCCATTCTGCAAAAATCAGAACAGATGAAAAGCCACTGTAGTACTTGTGTCTACCTTGGATGGGGGGGACTCTGCACATATACTGCATAACTATATTCCTCCTTTTTGCTTGACACATCCAGAGTCTACAGGGGGGGGGGGAGGTGCAAACAAGTCATCACAATTTGAAATGTCTCTGGCTGACTGTGATAGCCCTGACATTACATCATTCCTCACAACTTCAGAAGAAGAAAGCAAACAATAATATATAGAAAAAATAAGGACAATTTTAAATATTCCTCTTATAACTAGCATACCTATGGGCAATTTGAGGGACTTGTAACTTAATAGAGCACATCACTGAGCTTGAAAAAAAAAAAAGCATCCTGCAAAAAAAACCACACAATATACATACATGTGGCATTTCCACAATGAAGCACCCCCCCAGAGGGGATACAATCAGGTGTGTGTTAACCTGTTATGTTAATCCAGTAAAGAGCTTCTGTTTCTAGACAAAGTATATTTGTCCCCCCATATTACTGATGTCAAAGATGCCCAGAATCTAATCAGGATATAAATATATTCTGGCTGAGACAGCTGGACTTAAATCTTTCCCTGTGAATTAAGCTCAACTACATTTCAAGCACGCAATTTCATTCAAGGCACAATGTACTCATCACACAGCAAATACTTAAATAATAAAAAAAAAGACCACTGAGGTCCAACAGTAAGACTTTTTCTTCATTTGCATACACACACACCCTTACCATTATTAGCATTATGAGCTGATTGTGCTTAATGCATTTTATCTGCCACTGATATTATAATTGTAACCATTGTTTTAGGCCTACATGACCACTATCTGAGCTTTATAAGCTGGAACTAATGCACTATGAAAAAAGTTTTTTGGCATTTTATTTTTATCTAAAATTTCCTTAGTGATAGCATTTTTAACAGATGTGGAATGAGTGACATTTATAAATAAAAAGTAAACTGACAATAAATAGACTTACCAAAAAACAGACATTTATAGAGGGTCATTACTATTCAAAATTGTGCACTCTGATTGGACAGATCAACCAGCATGCCCTTTGTAAATCAAGCATATATGACTAGAAAAAAGTCCATCCACTAAAGTATCATTGAGTGGCTAGACTTTCTTCTATTTGTATATGCTACAGAAGCATACCTCTCAACTGTACAGATTTTCTTCTATTTTTGGTCTGTTCCTTATACAATTTATCATTTTCTGACAAATCATTGAAGAGTGAAGTTATTAAATAATGACACACATTTTGAGTTCAGACTTCATATCCTTCAGACTGCTTGCTAACACAAATCCTGTTATTCCAGCAGCTTTCTAAGTTTATAAGATCAGCTTTTAGTCTGTCATTTAGACAATGCAGGCTAACACAAATCTTGTTATTTGAGCAGCTTTCCAAGTTTATAAGCGAACATTTACAGTCTGTCCATCAGACAATGCACACTATCACAAATCCTGTTATTCAAGAAGCTTTCTAAGTTTATGAGCAATATTTACAATTTGTCCCTATTTTGGGTTCTTTGTCCCCCATTATTTAAGGCTTTTTCAACATTTCTTGAGCTAAGATGTTGACAGGTACATACAGAGGGCAGACCAAATGCAAGAAAAATCAGGTATGTTCTGCAAAACTAAAGAAACATACCTGATTTTTATCATATTTCTCTACTGTCTCAAGCAGACTCTAATGCCTCTGAGCTTTCTGATTTGCATAGTACAAAAAAAAGCAACAGAGATTCTCTTTTTTCCATTGGTTCTATTGAACAGTACTGATGTACTGAGCAAGTGTGGGAACATAAGTCCCATATGCATACGGAGTAAATCAAGAAATGCTGAAGAACAGGAAACAATGCTAAGGAACACTACAGCGCCATTATATGAAGAGATTATTTAAGAAAGGTAAGCAATTTCTAATGCCATGGTGTGATAGTAATAACCAACTTGTGGGTGTGTGTATATGACGATTTACATATGTTTGGCTTTGTTTAACCACTTGGACTTCATCTTTGTGATCAAACCATGCCAACTGTAGGTAAATCCTCATATACCTACACCTATTTGTTGCTTATTGATTAATTCTACAACCTTTTATCATAATGTTTGGAGCTCATAGAATTAAGCAAAACGTTATACTTATGAAATAAACAGTATACTATGCCACATTTTTACTTAATACCACAAGTTTCTTCAAGGAGCCTAAGCAACTACTGTATTTTTTTCTTTCTAAATATCCATAAAATAATGTACTCCAAATAAACTGTTAGAGAGTTCTACTGTGTATGATTAAATTCACCACAGCAGTTACCTCAATTTGCAGTTAAGAAGGGAAAACAGGTTCACCTGTGATCTACAGATGACACCAGCTCCAAGTGATTGGGGCACAAGAAGAAGAATTCTCCCCCTGCCCTAAGATGGATTACTTCAGGCAATGGGCTATTAGGGTACTTCAGATTCCCAATAAAACTACAAATGGGTCAAAGGGAGTATCTGAAATGGTACAATTAAAAAATACTGTAATAACCTTAAATAATCACAAAATACCACCAATAGTAAGACATTATTGTACACTCAGTGCATCGGTGAAAACACCTTCAAAGTGTATCAAATGTATACAGAAATTGAACAGATTAAATAGTATCTTTTAATATAACTGAACATCAGTTAATAAAACCAATAAAGATACACAGCCAATGAACTGTTTGCAACAGTTACCCAAAACCATAAAAAATTAAAACAAAACAGAAAAGTAAAATAATATAAAAAAATATATAATAATGCCCTACATTCTAAATCTGAGTCAAGCCATGTTGTTGTTAGTGTGAAATTTAAAAATCATCATGGAGTCTTTGCACTGTAAAGCTCATTTTACATTAAATACCTTCACTACATGCCTTAAAACAACACTGAATAAACCTTCCACTGACATATTGTTATAATATAAAAAATGTACAGCCATGGGGCTCTGCACATTGATATCATCTATGTCACTTGCGTGTTCTGATATTGTGGTCTCAAGCATTCTTCTAGTTCATCCATACATATAACATTACAGGAGCACCATAAGGAAAAGAGAATGCCCATACTATTACAGGTGAAAGATCCTAAAGTCTCAACTTGTTTTCCATTCAATCAATTTTGCATTTAATATGTGCACAAATATTGCAATGGTAGTAGGGGAAAGTCTAGCACAAACATTAATTCAAAGTCTCATATACTTGCTGTGAACAGCAAAGTTCTGGTTACTCATGCCTATGCAGTCAGAGAGAAAATACTTCCTTAAAAGGACAGTCTCAAACCACTGCCATCCCTACTTCACAACCTCTTAGAGCAAGAAATCTGGACAAAGCCTAAAATAACGGTGGGACAAAGGGATCTATATTACTTCTTCGAAGTTTTAGTCCCACAAATACTTAATTATTAACCCCTTTACATCGAACCTCCATTCATCAATTGTTGCATCAGTGAACTGTTTTCATAGGGGAAGAGAATTATTTGTTCACTACAAGGATCATCACACATACTACATTATTTCAAACCCAGCAATGCCCACACCTCTCCCCACTTATATAAACCAAATCCAAGATTGCACTACAGTGGTGAAAAGGGCAAATTTCTTTTTTTTTTTTTTTTTTCAATAATAATTTTTATTGTTTTCTTATATTCCATACAAAATTAAAACAATACAGAAAATTAAGAAAAAACTACCAACTAACATAACTAACACTAACTCCATAACATATGTACAATATTTACATAAATGCTTCCAAGTAACACATTGAATTATACACAAAGAGTATGAAAGTGGTTAAGATCAATTCAAGTAATAAAAAGTTGCTGTTACAGAGTCTCTTAAGAGTGTAGAAATTCTTGCTAAATTCAAATATAAGATGTTACACTAATACAATATTAAATATTTGTTCCCATATTTTTGGATTGTTAATATTTTTATTATGTTGGTTCAAAAGTAGTTTGTGAGCTACTATATGCCTTATTGTTAATACTCTAAAATTATTCCATGATGTTTTGGCTGGGTCTAATCAATTAGTAGCTATGTATAGCTTCATTAATTAGAAAATATTGATTAATACAATACATTGAGATTTAGAAAGTTTTTTGGGGGGAATATGTAAAATCATGAATTCCCATGACAATGTTGAACTTTGGTAACCCATCTTCTGAAGTTGTATCTTAAGTGAGTTCCAAAGTTTGTATATGCATTTACAACTCCAGAACATATGAAGAAGATCAGCAGATTGATCCTTGCAGTATGGACAAACTGGAGAATTTTTGGAATTAAATTTATGCAGGCTAAGGTGTGTATAATACGCATTATTCCATATCATCAACTGGGTATACATCAGTTTTTGAAGAGAAATAGATTTTATAGTCAAGTCGATTGCTTTTATCATATGACTGTCTTCTATCTCTGGCATTTTCTCTTTCCAATATTTTGACACAAGAACTTTATCTTGGAATTTAAACTCCTTTATTAAATTATTTGCTGCTGTTATAAATTTAATATCTTGTTGGAGAGCTTGCCACAAATGTTAGCATTTAATTATATTCTCTTCTCTGGGTTTAAAATTTGTAAAGTAATTTATAGAAAGTTCCCTAATTTGTCTTACAATAACGAGATAATTTTTAGGTAAATTTAATTATTTTCTTATCTGATTAGCCGAGAGTTTAAGAAGTGTATAAATATCTATTAAAGTTAAGTTGATTATTAAGGGGAATTCTTTAAGATCAATTAATTTATTATTTAGTCTCAGGTTAGGGTTTCTATGAAAGGGTTGATAAGCCATCATATATTAAGCAAGATCTAATGATTGAAATAAAGTTTGTAGGGACGTTACATATAGTTTAATGTGATCCATTAACCCATATAGTTTCAAAGTTTCTTTACCTAAAAAGGGTATGGCTTTAGGATTAATATTCAAATGTAAAATATATTTATAATTCAGAACTACCCAGGTAGGAATCAATTTAGTGCTAGTTATATTATATTTAGTGATTCTTAGAAGCCAGTTTGAATTTACTATAAAATAGTAAGTTTCAAAATTTGGTAATTCCAATCCACCTCTATGTTTTGGAGTCATTAATTTTTCATATGAGATCCTTGTTTTCTTCGGCTCCCAAATAAATTTAGCTAATTCTTTGTGAATTCATTTAAAAATGTTTTTGAAATTACTACCTGACCAGATCTGAAAATATTTATTTTATTTATTTTATTTTATTTTATTTAAATTTGTTGACCGGGAGTGACTGGGATGATGTCCATTTTTTCAGTTCAGTGGAGGGCCTGAAAAGCTCCAAATAAAATAAAGAGACAGTAGTTACATTACATTTATTATATTTAACAAGTGGAGGTGAAAGAAATGTAGTAGTTGGATGGGGTGGATGATATTAGAGTGGGAGTTGCAAGGGCATAGCCAGAATGTTTTTAGGTGCGCTTTTAATAAAGTTTTGAAAATAATCATGGTAATATATTCATTTTGATAACTGATACCTTTGATAATACTGGTAGTCATAGATTTTTCCATCTCCCCAAATCAGATACTATTTGATCCCAAACTGTTTTAATATTGGTAACATAAAAATCCTTATCATCCGTAGCGAAGCCAATACCCTAGTATTTAATATTATCTTTACACATTATTTGCCCCACCAGAGGCAACAGTGAAAAGAGTTTGGGAGTTCTCAATGGGAAAATACTAGTTTTTTTAGATTAATTTTATAGTTGGAAAAATTCTCTATCGCTTTTAGTAACTTTTTAGTGTCTAAGACTGGAGTTGTACAATAAATATTCAGGTCGTCTGCGAATGCTGCCATTGATATTTTTGTTCCGTAAACTAGTTGGGCATTATGGTATATATTATGTTTAATGTATAGGAATAACGGTTTGATGTATATATTAAATAATAAAGGCAACAGAGGGCAACCCTGACGTGTTCCATTTTTGATTGGTATTCTTTTAGAAAAATTTCTGTTTATATACAATGTGGTGTAAGGATTACTATATAGAATTTTTAAGACTTCAACAAACTCATGAGATATATTAAAATATGGTAAAATTTCAAACAAAAAGTCTATATCAACCCTGTCAAAAGCTTTCTGTGCATCAACTATAAGCGCATACATGTTAAGGTTCTTCTGTTTAGCATAAACTATTAAAGTATGTAATGTAAGTGTATTATCACTAGTTTGTCTATTTGCTATAAAACCAGCCTGTTCCCTAGATACGATATGATGCATAACTTTTTTTAATCTATTAGCTATAATAGACGTTAAAATTTTCATATCTACATTTATTAATGAATTTGGTCTATAATTGTCAGGGTTTTGAGAATCAGAATTAGGTTTAGGTATAAAAATAGTTTTTGAAGCATTGAGATGGAGATCATTAATTTTGTTCTTCATTATATAATTAAATACACGTGAGAGTATTTTGCCAAAGATATTGTCAAATTTTTTATAGAATTCCACCGTCATACCATCAGGACCTGGTGACTTATGCGATTTCATATATTGAATTGTATATATCACTTCTTCTTCAGATATCGGTTTAATCAAATCTCTTTGAATACTGTCCTCTATTCTCGGAAATTTAATATTTTGTAAAAATTCCTTGCTAGTTCTATAGGGGGATAAATCACTGTGCTCACCATATATACTAGTATATATCTGCTCAAAAACATTTATGATATCTTCGGTTTTGAAATAAGTTGTATTTCTAAAATGTATTTCCGAAATTTGTACTGCTGTTCTCGACTGATTAATTATCCTAGCTAATGCCCTTGATGGTGTTTGCACATGATTGGCATACCTCACTAACATCCTATGTTCTTGAAATGTCAAGTTGCTATTTTGTATTAAGAAGAGATCTTTTTGACATTTAAGTAATTCCACCTCTGTTTGAGTGTTAAAATTTTGAATCAATTCTTGATCAAGTGTCTTAATTTTAGCTTCCAATTTTTGAATATCTCTATTTTGTATTTTTTTATAGTATGAAGCTTTTTGCAAAAAGATCCCTCTTATTTGTGCTTTAACTGTCGCCCAATCAATGTCAAGTACACCTTGTTGTTTCTTTAATCTATCTAATAACTCTTTAAGATGACCTATAATTTCATGCAGTATTTCCTCCTTATTCAACAAATTTGGGTTAAGAGACCAGTTAAAACCTCTTTGCTGCTGGTCCTCCATTGGATCTTTAGCAAAACTTAATGACATTTTTGAATGATCTGACAAGTAACTTGCATGTGTAACAACTAAGGGTCCCAGGTTAACCATTATTCTTGAAATCAAAAAGAAATCTATTCTGGACCACATTTTATGACACGTGGAATAAAAGGTATAACTACTTATACTATTACCAGTATTTAAATACTGAGTAGGATCATATATTTGAAAGTATTCCTTAACATCACTTAATACTGATACCACTTGTTTATTAAATGCGAAAAGGGCAAATTTCTAATGATGGCCAACTAACTCTCTTCCCTATGAAAACCTTTCACTGATGTGAACATTCAGTGAACAGATGTTCAATGTAAATGGGTTGATGATTAGGTATTTGCAAAAATAAAACTTCAGTGAAGTAATATAGACTTGGGACAAAGACACAAAAAGGGACAGATTTTTAAATATTGTTCTTATAAACTTAGAAAGTTGTTAGAACAACAGGATTTGTGTTAGCATGAATTTTCTAAAGGATATTAAGTCTTTAACTCAAATGTAAATTGTTATTTAGTGAGTTCAGTTGTCAGTCATTTGCCAGAGAACCTCAGATCTTATAAGGAATATGCCAAAGATATGAAGTAAAAATCTGAACAGTTGAAAGATATGTTGTCATCTACTAACTCTGTTCAAGCTATCTTCATTACCACAGCTTAAATCCAATTAAAACTGCAGCTGCGGGAGAAAAATTATTTCAGAAACAGATACCTGGAGACTAAACATATCTTATTGTTGTCATCAATGAAATGGACACCAGCACATGAATGACAATGGTCCTTTTCACTGTGGGCAGATTTTGATGGACTGAACACTATCCAGTATCCTGAAACCTGCAGGATGAGAACTGGAGGGTCCAGTGTCACAGCCAACTTCATGCTGCAAGCAAATAAGGCAATCATCATCTACTTCACTTATCAAATTATTGGAAATGTGTAAATCCTACTCTATGTAAAACTACTGCTCTGTATAAAGACAGTATGCACTCAAATGCATTAATGACTTTAAAAGCAACATGCAACAATTTGTAAAATGGACTCAAAAATCTCTGTCTCAACACTCCGCCATACCAGAATGCCTCAACCACATCACAAATATTGGAGGATATCAGAAACAGTAAGTGGAAAAATGCTTTCCTATTACTGTTTCTTGTTGAACTAGTTTAAGGCTGAAAAGGGTATACCTGTATCTAACCATCTACCCCATTAACAGTTAAAATAACTGTGTTTAGTAAAGTAGTTCCACAGTGGTTTGCAAAGAGGTTAACATTATATAGTTTCTCCTTACAGCTCAAAGACACTATACACAGAGTTGTGAAAAACATTGGACTCTGCTTTACCAGAAACAAGACCTACACTTCACATTAATGGCAGCAAACATATTTTGATCTCAACAAAACAAAATTTCACTGCACATCCAATAAATGGATGACATTTTGCATACATTCTTAACACTGAACTTGAGTGTGGAAACCTTCCCCATCCTCTGTAATCCAGCACTTCATTTGCACATGCAAACAAAGTAACAAGTAAAAAAGTAAAACACTCCCTAAATACTACAATCTGCTATGCAAGTGTAACATCAAGTTAATGTTTGACTTGCTTTCAAGCTTCTGAAAAATCTGTATGCAACAGCATTGTGACATCATTCCAAAAAAGCAAAGCAATGCCAACAAAGTTTTATGTGGCATAATGGCACTAGTGAAATGTTTGATTATCATCTCCTGCCTGCATTACTTTGTAATCTGAGCATTCTATTGATGCCCTATTCAAAATCAGTGATACTACGATGCAAGACTTGCAAGGGCCAAAAAATATAAAGAAATCATGACTTAAAGGGGCCACTCATTATTTAACAGCACTGTGTTATTTTCAGTATGACAGTCTGTATTTTCTGACAAACACCAGAGAGTCGAATGGTATTGTCAGCTGACCCAATCATGTGGCTCTGGAAAATGAAAGAGCTGTACTCAGAATTCATTGTGTTAAGGGGTAAATCAAGCCTGAGAACTGGTTTGTATCCCAAAAATACAGCTGAGAAGCATGAGAAAGAAGTAGCTTCCCAAGCTGTAAAACACAGACATGAGAGCTCTTCATTTATTTATTTTAAAATAAAGAAACACTGCTGCTCTATTTTAAAATGTAAATAAATAAAGGTTATGCAGGTAATGGGGCAGCTTTAGCTCCCTTAGCCTCCCCTACTAAATCCACCACTGTATATATATATATATATATATATATATATATATATATATATATATATATATATATATATATATATATACATACATACACACAAATATATATCTAGATACACTTAAAATAACCTAAACATAATTAGACTGACAGTCAAAAGACTGAAACATAATAAGACCTATACTTAAAATACTTAAAAAGACTGAAACACAAAATACTGATAACACTGAAGTTATACTAAGGAGGGGTTTATGCCCTTTCCCACCACCATGCAGCCTCAGATTTGATACATTTTGTGACATCCCTGCACTGGTCCAGTAATCAAGGAGTTTCAATCTTCAGCACTAGCACCAGTGAGGATGTGCATGTTGGGAGGATGACAAATACACACATAGTAAAGTACAATTTCCCTTAAGAGCACACAGAGATCACAGTCAGTCTGAGGCAGGTTTCTCTCTCTCTCTCTCTCTCGCTCCATATCCCCAATAAGACTCCCACTGACACAACTATAAGGGTTAAGATCTCAGTCGAGTTGTCAAGCCAAAACCTCCATCATCCTCTCTGTCCATCCAGTGCTTCGTGTCCCTGCCCAAGTAGCTGACACGCACACTTTCAGATTTGATTTACATAGAAACAAACGCACACACTCCTGGGAAAGGCTGGCACAGGTTTACTAGCTATCCCTCTTTTTGCCCAGACTAAAAGGTAGTTATCACGACCACCAGCCAGCTCTTTATTGGCTACTATAATGCTCTCACAAAGGGTGACCAGTTCTACTGTGTAATGTTACTATTATCCAAATGATAAGTGTGACCAAGGCCAAGACTATTGGAGTGGCCCATACATTGTCAACCAATACATATGCAAGTACTGTAAGAGCTTAAATATCTCTAAACAAACCAGCCACCATTAAAATATTTAAATATATTTAATAATAAATAATAAAAGAACAAAACAATACTCAGTAACTCAGCACAGTGACTACAGAGTTCAGAATCACAGGAAATATTTTAAAACAATATTGCAGGACAGTCTCAAATAAATACAGAAAACATCTAAACTAATCTTTACTATATTCCTATCTATATCTAAAAGATACTTTCCCCTAGTTACTTACTATTAGCAAGGCAGAAGTGCTGAAGATGGATGTTTCCAGGTCCAAAGACAAATACAAAATGCACAGTCTCTGAGAGAGTTCCCAAATTAATATCAAAACATTACTGCTGGGTCAGCTGGATGACATCACTATTTGTCACCTGCCTTCAGTTCCCAGGCTAACAGATACTAACAGAATTTAACATTTCTCTGTGAAAAATACTTATCTCTCAGATGTGCAGCTACTAGGAGGTCACAGAGCAATACAAACACCTTACATTCCAAACCTAGTAATGATTTCTATTTCAAGACAATAGAAAGGAACCTCTAACTCTAGACAATGTATCTGCTCTGAGCTGAAACAGAAACAACAGAATCGTAAAAAATTCCCACTTATTTTCTGAGGTTTTGAAAGTTAACTCTGTATGTTCCAACTTCTATCATTAACACATACACTTGCACAGGCACGTAGTTTATATACATTTCTGTCCTTTTCCAGTAGGGTACACTGTGGTCACATTTTAGCTCAGTACTTTACATACACTTCTGCATCAGTAGATTAATATACACATAACATATAGTTGTCTTACATTTGTAAGACAAGCATATGAATCATATTAATATTCACAAATGACATATGACTATTTACAAAATTCCAGATAGCTGGGTTGGCAGTGTCACATTTCTATATAAATCATATTAATATTTTCAAGTGACATCATTATTTACAAAATTCCAGATAGCTGGACTGGTAGTATTTCCTTTTGTCACATTTCTCCATTCCCTGAAAACTCAAGCTAGGTTTTTCAAGTGACCCTTGAGAAACATTGCTTGAGAGGGTGAACCTATCAGGGAATACACTACCACATTTCCTGTCTTGAGAGCCCATCTGCATTAGCATGGCAAACCTTACTGCAGTGTCATATCATATGCTTCCACCATAGTAATTTGGGATTGACCTGGCTGGCTTCCTGTAGCCATAGATCCCCTCAGACTCCTCTTGCCATCCACTGCAAATACTCAGCACAAGGGCCTCCCTATCATAGTAAGGTTTCATCATGTTAACATGGTACAGTTTGTGCCCCTGCCTCCTGCCTAGCAGTTCTACCATATAGTTAACATCACTGACCTTCCTTACCACCTTGTAGGGTCCCTCCCAAGCTTCCTGCAGCTTATTGGGTCTGACACAAATGAGAACCATTACCTGATGCCCTCCAGCATACTCTCTAGCTCGAGCATTCCTGTCATACCAGACCTTTTTCAGTTGTTGGGTTTCTGCCAGGTTCTCCTGGGCCAAGCTCATGAGTTTCCTGAGCCTTGTCCTGAGGTTTAGGATGTATGTCACTACAGACTCCTTGTGGGACTCACACTCACCCTCCCACTCATCTCAAATCAAATCTAGAGGTCCCCTCACCCTATGCCCATACAGCATCTCAAAGGGTGAAAACTATGTGGATTCCTGGGGCACCTCTCTGTAAGCAAACAGCATATGGGGCAGATATTTGCCCCAGTCTCTCTAAAACTGGTCTGCAAATGCCCATAGTATGGTCTTGAGTGTAGAGTTTAACCTCCCAACAAGACCATTAGTCTGGGGATGGTAGGGGATGGTTTTAGGTGCTTCACCACACAGTACTTCCACAGACAAGCCAGCAGGTCTGACATGAAATCAGCACCTCTGTCAGTCAGTATTTTTTTGGAAAATCTGCCCTACTGAAAATCTCTAACAAAGTATTTGCCAGCTTTTCTGCCTCAATGGAGGACAGAGCCACTGATTCAGGGCATCTGGTAGCATAATCTACTACCACTAGGATATACTTTTTCCCTATGGAACTTGGGATACTCAGAGGCCCCACAATACCCATAGCTACCCTCTGAAATGTCTCCTCAATCACAGGCAAAGGCATCAAAGGAGCTTTCACCTTGTCTCCTGCCTTGCCTAACTTTTGGCACTGCTCACAGGTCCTGCAGTTCCCTGTTACATCTCTGGAAATCCCAGGCCAATAAAAGTTCTGCATAATATGTCTCTTTGTATGTTTTATGCCCCTATGACCTGCAAAGGGAATATCATGGGCTATAGCTAGAAGTGCCAGATGGGCTCTAGGCACTACCAACTGCTGTATTCTCTCACCCTCTAGCTTCCCTCAGGGGTCCAGTCTCTGTACAGTAACCCTTTGTCCCAGTATGCATATCCTCCTTCCCTTGAGAATCAGGTGCCTCACTAGCTATCTCCCTCAGGCCAGGTAATGTAGGGTCTGAGAGCTGAGCCTGTCTCAACTCTTTCTCTGTAACCCTTCCCAGCTACCCTTCCACAGGAAGTCTGGTAACCTCTGACAGTGGTGCCTCACTGTCAGCCTGGGTACTACTACTCACCTCTGCCCTTTAGGTCACTCTGTCCAAGGGAACATCAGTACCCACATGCAGCTGTGGCTGACCTTCAGTCTCCCTGATACAGGATAGCTCCCTTCCTGAAGTAACCACCTCACCAGTCCTGGCTGCAAGTGTGCAGTCTGTCTGGGTCTCCCCTAGGTTACCAAACCCACATAAGGTACTGCATTATCAAAATCATTCACTATCAGGACATCTGCAGGGTGGTAGTTTGGTACCCTTGTTGTCTCAAGACAACCTACTGTTGGCATTTTGTCATTCCCACTTACTGGCTCTCCCACCTTTTATTCCTCGCCTTGCCTCTGTGGACATCTATATGCTACATGGCCCCACCGGTTGCATTTAAAACATTTAACCCTTGGTCCTGGACGTGCATCTGGACTAGTGGCTTCTCCTGCTACTGACAGACTCTGTTAGGGCAGTCTGGGCTGCCCACCATGGGTTCCCTTAAACCCATGAGTGGCATTGTGTATTCCTTTCCTATGCAGTGATGCCTTGCTTGCTAGGTATAGGTCTCCCTTCTTCCCCAACTCATCTGCAGTATTGCATTTTCTATCAGATAACCAGATTTTCATGTCCTTAGGCAAAGTGCTAAGGCCTTGTTCTTCCACCAAAATGTCTGCCAGCCCTTCAAAAGTGGTGACCTGACATCCACTCACCCACCTATGAAAATAAGTGATTAGTTCAGCAACATATTCACACACACTTTCATCTGCCTTGCGTCTATGCTCACAAAACTTTTTCCTATAAGCTTCAGGTGTTTACTTAAAAAATTCTAGCAAACATTTTTTATGACATTATATTTTAAACAATCAGCATCAGATAATTTGGCAAGAACAGTTACAGCTTTACCATGGAGTAAGGGGGTCAGGAACCGTACCCAGAGCCCTTGGTCAACATTATACTGTTTACATACCCTCTCAAACATATGAATGAAACTATCAAAATGATCCCCCTCTGTAAATTGTGGAAGAAATTTACTGACCTTTGTTACTTCTGGGGTTCAGTTATTCCCTTCCCCATTACTTCCATGACCCTGGCGAAGAGTCAGCATCTCCTTTTCATGTTGCCTCTGCCTTTCATTCTTCTCAGCTGGCAGACTTTGCAGTTTCTCATTTTCTTCAGTCTCCAGATGTCAAAGTCTCTCTCTTGCTTCTATTTCCAAATGCTTGGCCTCCAACTCAAGTCTCTTTAACTCCAGACAGATTTTTAAGTCCTCTGTGGAAAGCTTGAGCTGTCCATTTTCTGAGCGTTGTACATCTCCACGGCCAGTCTGATTGTCCTCCTGGTTGCTATTCTGTGATGCAGCTGTGACTAAAGCTACAATCATGTCTGCCTTAGTCAGGTTGGCATGCACCAGTCCTTTAGCCTGGCACATCTCAGCCATCTGGCTTCTTGTAAGCTTGCCATACTCCTCTGCTGACATGCTTACCTGCTCTCCCTGACTAACTAAGATAACAAATAAATAAATAAAACAATTGTGATATGGACACTGAATGTTCACTGCATGGTTGACTGAGAGTACAAACACCTTTAGTGACCACTGTACACAGGCTATAGGAATTCACTATTCACACCACTACAAGCTATTAATATCTGAAGTGGCTATCTCACCACTGCCAAACAATTAATATGTGATGCCCCTGCATTGGCCCAGTAATCAAGGAGCCTCAATCCTCACCACTAGCACCAGTGAGGGACATGCACATTGGGAGGATGACAAATACACACACAGTAAAGTACAATTTCCCATGAGAACACACAGAGATTACAGTCAGTCTGGGGCTGGTTTCTCCCTCTTTCTCCAGATCCCCCAGTAAGACACCCCACTGGCACAGCTATAGAGTTGAATCCTTAGCCAAGGTACCAAGTCAAGTCCTCCAACACTCTCTCTGTCCAACCAGTGCTTCATGTCCCTGCCCAAGTAGCCGACATACACAATCTTAGGTACCTGCACTATTAATGGTGAGCATGTTCAACAGTTTCTTTGCCTAATGAAAGCTAACTCCTTGGATCAAATAGTCAACCTACCTACTAGAGGTCTTAACATTCTATATCTTGTCCTAACCAACATCATCACCTCCTGCGCCACTCTTATCAAGTCTCCTTACCTGGTCAAATCCAATTGCAATTCAATAATCTTCTCATCAAAATTTCAAAAAAAAATACAAACACAGTGAACACCTCAGAATTTAAGGACGTTAAAAAGGCAAACATCCTAAAACTTTCTTAAAGTGCTCTCAAAAATGTCATTGCAGTATGTCCAGTTAATAGGCAGCCTCAGCTGACACCAGTGCCTCAAAGTTTTATTTATATCTACTAAACAATATAAAACAAGTAGTCTTCAACAGGAAAAATGTAAAGAGAAAATCAAAACTAAACCACCTTGGAGGTTTATCCACATTAACAAGTTCTGTAAAAAAGAACTAAATGTCTACAGTCTACACATATAAAGGATTTTATCAAAAGAATCAGTAAAGAACTAAAAAAAATACCTTTAGGAAAGCTATAAATAATTGCAAATCCTTCTTTGCCTGTATTGAAAAAAACTAAGAAACAAGACCCAACAGGGCTCTGTGTAAATTCATGACACTACCTACACCAGCCGTAAAGACATAGCTAATATACTAGCAGATAAGCAGAGTATTAGTTTCCTGTTAGCTATAGTTATTGATATTTCATAGGTCCCTGAGTTGCTGTCCCCTTCAGTGATCACCATGAAGCAAGTCTTGAGTATTTTTTTCAAGGCCAAACTTACGACATTTATGGGCCCTAGCAACATATTTAGTTGCCTCATATACAGTGCTAAACTAACACCCCTTTGAACCTCTCCTGAATATCTTTACATTAAGCCTGTCCACAGGCTGTTTTCCTAAAGCTTGGAGAACGCCCATCATGATGAGTGTACACAAGGTGACCATACCTCAGACTCTAGTACCTATAGACCATCAACCTAACATGTCTAATATGTAATCCTATGGAATTAATCATATCAGACTTCTCAAATACTAACATTAAATTCCTTATTAACCTAAACCAATATCAAGATGGTTTTTCCAATGGTAGTTTCTGCATGGCGAATGTAGAATTTCTTCAAAAAGGTCACAGAAGCTGGGCATGAAAGCTGTGAAGTCCTCCTAGCATGATTAGATCTGTTCAAATCCTTTGACACTATCCCCTATGCAGATATTTTAAATAAGCACAGAGACCTCTACCTTGACCCCTATGATGTGAATTGGATAGCAAACTGGCTGCCTAGCAGCATACATGTAGTTAAAACAGCAAACATCACCAAAGAAAGCTAAAAGGTGACTAAGGCTGCATCTCAAAGTTCCATGCTGAGACTCCTCCTTTTCAGTATGAACTACCAACTTCTACTTCTGTTAATAACTTTTAGGAAACCATCATCCTAGGCAAGTTAAACATAGACTTGTCCACAGTTTGTTCTGAGTCTCCTCTAAACACATTAAACAGATGTAGTTTAAAAAATAATTCCAACTAGACATAACGAAGGTGGTAGAAGACATTCATTCTAGACTGCATTGTGACTTCAAACCCAAGAAAAATATTCTGCTCAGTTACTTCACCAGATTCCTTAAGTGAGCAGCTTCCCACCTTTGCTAAAAGATCACACCCCTACATCCCTAAAGAGCTTCACTGTAACATAGTTAACAAATGATCAAGCTGTAGGGATGATACTTTTATTGCTACTCT
Organism: Protopterus annectens; assembly: GCF_019279795.1. Lineage (NCBI taxonomy): Eukaryota > Metazoa > Chordata > Ceratodontiformes > Protopteridae > Protopterus > Protopterus annectens. Next base: position 1,559,035,517 of record NC_056728.1, on the reverse strand, counting down.
AGAGTAATGTAAACAGAATATACTAAAACTAGGCCCACTGGACAATGATTTATCAGAATTCAAAAAACAAGCTCCCCTCAGGCAAAAAAGGGGTCAAATCTAACCCAGATATTTGTCTATCTCTATGCCATAAACAGCTCATGAGAAGCATGAACAAACCCTGGCATGCTTGGCAGAAAACAAAAACCCATTAAAATCAACAAACTTTCAGGCATTTCAGAAATCACACCAAGTACATGGTTAATTCTGACAAAAAGCCTGCTATATAGTCATGCAAGAAATTCATCAAAAGAATCCTAAGCTCTTGTGCTCATCCGTGCACAACCTCTTGAACCCTGAGCATGTCTCTCAGCCCAGCACTTTTACTTACAATGACAGATAGCACTGCCTGTCAGTTAGATCACTACTTTATACAATTCATAATGACTCTTGTTAATGAAAAAACCCTAGAGATCTTCAAATTCCCCCTCATCAATCTACTAATTGAAGACTCCTGGTCACAGACACCCCTATACCTTCTTTTACTGTTAAAAATCTCCCACACTTGCTGCTGACAATCTCCTTGCACAGCATATCAACACTGTTGTAGATATTTTCTGCATACTCTGTTTCTGTCCATCCAAGAAAACTATGCCTTGGCCATATGAAAAAGTAATGCTTCCTACTGTACTCCTCTGATTTTCCAAATTATAGATCAATAATTAAAGTATCCATTATCTGAACTTTTGGAAAATGAATACAAAAATCTACTGAAAATATCACTGACAATAATCTTCTCTCTCACTGTTACTCCCTCTCTTTTACTCAACAAGGCTTCAGGCATCATCATAGCACCATCACAGCTTTTCTTAGCTTTGTCACTGCCATCAATAATTTCAGGAATCATAGTAATGTAGGGTCTCACCCCTCCTTCTAGATTTATCAAAAGCCTTTCATACAATCTGTCATCAAAAACATCTTCACAAAGTATCCAAAAATCAGACTTTCCCATTCAATACTCTCCTGTCTCATCAGCTACATCTGAAACAGATATCAAGCAGTCAAATGCCGAAAACAATGTTTCCTTTCACCCAGTCTCAGTCAGCACTCCGCAAGGGTCCATTCTAGGCCCATTCTATTTAACATATGAAATGACATACTCTACCAACTACACAGTCTGAGATTATTCAGTATGTACAAGACTTTACACTCATTTACATTGCAAAAAGCAGAATCGAACTACAACAGCAAACCCAAGAAGCATTCCACTCTACTGAATCTTACTTAGGTAGCTTTAAGCTGCTCTTAAAATAAATGATTCATGTTCACTCCCGAATCTGTCTCCAACACAGAAACCACTCTTCCCTATTTCCTCAGCCAATAAAACTAAAATTTAAGTAATAAACCATATCACACTTTTAAGAACCACTATAAACAAGAACATTTCCCATAGTCTTGGAAGACATTATGTTTATATATATATATATAATCTCTCTATATATATATATATATATTTATTTTATTTATTTATTTATTTTATTTATTTATTTTTCATTTGTTAAGAACAGAAGTTACTAGACAAAATATCAGCAGATCAGTAAATTATTAATACATTCATAGGCAAAAAAAAAGCAGATCAGTAATTTAACATTCATATAGGCAGAATAAAGTAAAGTAAACAAACACATTATGTTATATAAAAGAAGGGAGAGACTTGTAGATGGCTAAACATAGCTTACACATTTCGACCTTTAAGGTTTTGGGTTGGGTAGAGGGTTCGGTGTGTGCTTGGTGCTGTTGCTGTTAATCCATTGGGAGTTTAGGAGAACCTTGAGGTGTTTTTTTGAATTGGTGAAGAGAGTGTTAGGTTATTTTGTTCAGTGAGGGGTTTTGTCTGGATGGTTGATTGCTTTAAATGCCTCTCAGAGTTGGTTAAGTTTGAGAATGTTGGGCAGTTCTAGCCATTCCTTGCATACCTGTTATGAATCTGGCTATATGGTTTTAGGTTTTAGATAGTTTATTGCCTCTCTCTTGTTACTTAATGGTCAGGCTGACATAAATTTCAGCTTGTGGTCTATGGTCACCCCTAGTAGTTTGTTATGGTCCCATTGTTGGAGGACACATGGGTTGAGTAAAAGTTTTAGATCCGAGAACCATTTTTCACTGCGGAAAAAGCAGTTTTTGGTTTGACTTTTGAGTTTGGTGAGAGAGGGAGAGCAGATCAGGGGAGTAGGTCTGATAGCCTGTTTGCCACTGAACTGCCCTGTTTCTAGGTTTAATTTTGGAGTATGACACACTGGATAGTCCAATTACATGATTTGAGGTCTGCTAGAAATCTCTGGGACAAAATTCTGCTTGTGCTACTAACTAATTTAGGATGGGGAGGGTTTGTTTGTAGTATGATTTTTTGTTATAATAAAAAAAGGTGGTCACTAAGGTAAGGTGGAAGGTGAAGGGTCCCAGCAGTATTGTTATTTGTTTATTTGAGAATCCAGTCAGTCAATGTCTTGTTCTTTTGTCTTTTGTTTTGAGTTTTAGAATATTAGTGGAGATGGGGGGTTCATTGTGATGTTCAAGGAGTTTCTTGAACATGACAGCCTCTCCACCCTTTCTCTAGTTTATTGATCGGCCCCTAAGATGTTATACCCATTTATGATTTCTTCATCCTCATCCTTAGTGCTAGAGTTTGAGCCATGTTTCACATGATGTCAAGGCATGCAAGTTGTGAACCTTATTATTGATACTTCTTAGATGAGGTGAAGCATATAGAGGGAGCCCACCAAGCTCTGGCTGCGATTTTTCAAGAAAATTAAGTATTTTTGGAGTTTAATTAGTAATTTCAGATTATCCAAAGAGCTTCTATCCATGTTGTGAGGAGATGTTGGTGAGTGTGGAGACAGAGTGAGTTCCAGTTGTTGTTATATAGATATATATTATTTTTTTTATGTTATTTATATTTTTTTGTCTAGTTGGTTTCATTAGTCAGTTGTCTGTTATCACCAAAGACATAAGCTGGTATTTATACAGGTGTTAGAAATACAAGGAAGGCACTGACAAAATTTCCCTGTCCTTGCTAGGATGCCTTTCAGGAGGTTTTGAGAAATCAGAAGCACGGAGATTTTTGTGAAGCCAGTTAAAGTCACAAGCTCTGCGTGCACTGGGTACACAACAGTTACTTCAGCTTGGGGGTGCAACTCTTTCAGAGACTGACAGTGATGTACATTTGGCTGGCATTGTTAAAAAAATCCTCTATCTTGCAGAAGTGGTTTGCCATTTACAGGCAGATTCTTCTCTGATTACATCACAAATTGAACATCACTGTAGAATGACAGTGTCAGGAGATTCATATTCGGATATTTCTGGCTCTATATATGCGGAAGACATTACCTGTGGGTCATACACACATCCACAGACTGGGGTTACAGGCAGCAAGCTGAAGTGCCATAGTGCCAGACAGACTATAAGTTTGGGTCAGATGAGTTTTTTTCTTCTGTTTCCATGTTTTTACAAGTAGCTGTCCCCAAATAGAGGTATGCATACTGTAATTAAATAATTCATCCTTTAGATATAGCAAAACTGCAGGTTCAAACCACTGTTCATTTCTCAGTGGAAGCTAACTAGTATATTAGTTTAGATACTGAATTAGCATTGCAAATGGTTTTGAACAATTTTAAGAAAAGAAAGGGAGTGCCTTGCTCACAATTTTCATATTATGATCACCACCTGAATCACATAATGAAGGGCAAGATTTAAGCTAGGATTTTTTTTTCTAGAACAGCCGAATACTGGATGTCTGAAATGAATATTCAAAATTAACTCAAGCAGCCAACCCTTTGTGGAAGATTAATGATAAATTGTGCATTTGGGCTTAAGGTGTAGCTGTTTAGGGAACATGTTCATATTTGGGGAACATGTGCATTTAAACCACATTCATAATCAGCAGTATGTTGAGGGTCATGTATTAAGAAATGATGGACAATCTAAGAAGTGAGCTGTATGTGATGAACTGGGACATTTTAGAAAGGATTGCACTGCCTTAATGTGTTCAAAATGTCATCATATATGACAAAACAATGTTAAGTGAAAAATATAGAAGCTGTGAAAGGACAAACCACTTTTGGCTGGACTATCCAGAAAAAAAACAGGTTCTTGATGACTCTCTTGCAAACAGTGTTGGGAACATAATTGAAACTGAGTTCATCATTGTTGTTAAGATTCTGGGTATTTCCCAGCAGGACTTCTCTGAAATAATGGTAGTGGGAGAGTCTGCTGCTTATTTTGAGCTTCGTCTGAACAGTTTTAAAGTGTTAATGTCTGAGTTGGGGGGGGGGGCTAGCTTACCAAAAGGTTCTTAAAATTGTGTCACTTCTAAGTCAAGCATTCCTAGTAAAAAGGAAGGTTTAGCAACTGATGTGTCTAAAATATAAAAATGCTTATCTGTATTTTCTGGGAGTCAGTGCTTTTGTTTTTTTGTTTCTGGAGTTGTTTTATTTTCTTAAGGTTGTCAGTGAAAAGGCTATTGTGGTAGATTTTGAATATGAGTCCCAGAAATGATTAACTAATTTTTATGATGCAACAATGCCATCCTTATGAAACTGAGTTATGAAGACTGGGCTATGAAATGATATGCCCTTGGTTAAATACTAATCATGTTATTTTAATACTGTTGTGCTTTTAACTTTATTTTGTTTGAAGAGAAAAAGAAGCAAAGGATATAGAACTTGTGGAAGCAAACTTTTAAATATTTGAGTCATTAATCACTGATATTATTCATCAGAATTTGTTTTAGAGGGTACACATGCTTTACTTTTAAGAAAAGTTTTAGTGTTCATTAAATTATTTTGCATTGACAGAATAATTTGTTGTTGAGAAATCAGATCATTTACTTGGGAATGCATTGTCCATCCACAGTGCAATAATTTACAAGTAGTTAGCTGTCTTTGCTGAACACATTCATACTGGTACTGTTAAGATGAGTGATGATCAATTGCAAAAGAAAAGGTTTATCCTTACTTGCACATTGTTTAGTTTTTTAGCTTTATTTGATAGTTATAAATCACTGTTGCCACGGTAGTATTGATGGTGAGTCAGATTGTTGAAATAATATAAAAGGAGGTATTTTGGGGGGTATGTAAGGGTTTATGTCATAAAACTTGGTTCAAGCCTATAAAGGCTGAATTTTTGTGGGGGAAAGGGTTCCTTCTGTTTCTGCTTCTAAGCATTTTTATTGTCAAAAGGGACATGGGAATGATTATGGAAGCAAATAAAGATTCTTGTACTAAGATTGTGATGATACTTGAAAAAAAAGAAATGTTTTTGGATGAAATGTATAATCTCTGTTGCATCTGCATGATTAAACTTTCTGACAAATTGCAAGGAATAAATAAGCTTGTCAAAGAATTAGATGAAAAATAATATGTTCTTAGTAATTTTAAATTCAGAGATTTAGATCAAATGGACATGGACAAACTGTTTCCATTGCTGATCCAAAGTTAGCCTTTATGAGTGTCAACTCATTTCCATCACATGAGGATGATGGAATTCCTTGCTGTCATTAAAATTTATTGGGTGATCTGCACATGAGAGTAAGGTTAACTGCATTAGGTGAGGGATATGTAGACCGCTCCCTTTGTGTGAGGGATAAAGCATTGCCTATAGCTCAGTTGACATGTTTGATTATTGGCTAAAGCACCTTCTGGAGCTGCTTCTCACCTCTTCCAGCAGGAGAGTTTTACGACACACTGGTGTACATGGGCAAGGCTATGATGAAGACCTGATGGTGCAGTATAGAGAGGGAGATATTTGAGGGATGTGTTTCCACACAGATAAGGATGCCTCCCTCACAAAAGCATTGTATGTCCCTTTTATGGTATCATCCAGCATGTCAGTGAGAGATAGGATTTAAAGAGAAAAAGCCAATGCAAGCTACAATATGATGACTCCTGAGCTAGCCGCACCCAACAGGGCGTTGCATGTTGGCTCACATCCTTTAGAATGTACAAATAAGGATTTGAAGGGCCTTGGTTGAAGATGATTGCCACTGTTGAAGTAACACCCAGACCACATGTGCAGAAAATTAGAAAAAAGGGGTTGTAGATGAACAGGGATTTGGAGACCCTTCATGTGTAGGGATCTCCCATATAGAGAACTTTCCTGGAGTTTGTCATATCACCAAGCCATACAGTCCATCAGTGTAAGTCCAAGGATGAGAGTATCAGGAAATTGGCTTGGCAGACATCTGATGTTGGCAGTAAAGTATGAGTACAGAAAGCAAAAAAAAAAAAAACTGGTGGCATTCAAATGAAATGGAGTAGCTGATTTTCTTTTTTGCAGGTGATATATTCTCATTCAAGTGCAATTCCAATCACTTCCTTATGTGCAACAACACCCGATCTCACCTCTATGTATAGTGTACTTTTATTTTCATGTGTTAATCTTCTAGTACTCAGTGTTGTCCAGTGTAAATAGTGTACACGCATGTATGTCAGCTACCTTGATATTTACTTTTGTACTATAGTTATTGTTTATGCTTTAATACCTATCATGTCTGTCTTTTTGTGTTTGTTTTCTCCTGTAAAATAGCTGACACTCGACATTTTGTTTAGGTAGCACTTGTGAATCTTTGAATTATATTGACATTATTATGGAAAGGAACATATAAAACAGATTTATGCAATTAGAGGCCAATCTTCCTTCTAAATCTGGATTGCAAATAACTGGCATATGGGATACAAAAGTGTGTACAATCAAAGGTAAATTAATTTCTTCTAAATGAAGTTCAGTGTCTAGTAACAAGTAAGGCTGTACATAACTTCTTTTGGCTAGCTAAAGAATATTCTACAAGCTTTAACTTAGAAATGACAGAAGTATTTCTCTGGAAAGGTAATGTTGAAAAATCATGTGGCAGAATTTCTCACAATTTTTTTTAGTATGATATAGCAGAGGGGACTAGTCTTCAAGTCTTATGTATGTTTAATAGAATGTTTATCTTTTTCCTGACTAAAGCCAATGGCTAATGGTCATGCTGGATCAGACCTTTCTATGGAAAGAGGCATGAGATAGGGGTGTACCTTAGCATGATCTTATTTCATTTTTGCATTTATTGCATAGTAAGTGGATATAGGTGGTGTGTGCCCTTTTCTACTTTTTGCAGGGGATTTTTATAATTAGTTGTGTGTGCAAATTATTTTGTTATATATTAGAATGTTGCGCAATTTCTTTCTTTAATAAGAATTTTGCAACATATATTAGAATATTTTGGGTTACAAATAAATATTGCAGATAATGTTTCAAGGTTTTGGGGTATTTGGTTAGAAAAGTCATAAATAGTAGAAGTCCAATAACCCAGGGGTCTAAGAAATTAAGTGTAATGTTAATCCAGCTGATTAGGTGGAAACTTTTCATATGTCTTTTGAAAAGAGAATTTATGTGCTGAAAATATATATGCTAGGACAAAAGGGAATCTCATCTTATTAGAACTGTCTTCTACAGGATTTGGGGAAATCATTTAAATCTTGCCAAGCAAGTGATTCTGTATCAAGAGAGATCCGATGAAGGTGAGATTGTGGTCCCCACTATTCCATTTTATTTGTGGAGTATTTATACATACCTTTTGTGCTTACATGATATTTTTGTTGGGCATAGTTTATGACTTTTCTCTTCTGGATTGATGGAAATCTAAGATGATATGCACAGGGGAGAATACATTGATCCAGAGCCTATGTCAGTATAGAAGAAATTATCAATAATTAAACAAGGAAAATAATGACAGCTGGGCAACTTGTAAGTATGCAATAGCTAGACTTGCTATGATGGCCTCCATCATATAACACCGTTCATTATAGAAGTGCTGTGCCCAGAGATGTGACCACAGCTTAAATAATTTGGTCATGGCCTGTCAGCATTCTCATGCCAAACATTAACATTCTTGGTGTTATATCTGTCTGGAACTGATGCTAGACATAAATATATGTATTTATAAATCCAAACACTTTTTAATTTACACAGGCATCAATTGCACAATAAAGTCTGTATTGTGAATAACTGAGTGGACGTTTTGAAGCTATGATTTTCTCTATTCACTTTTATCTGCTTTAAGAGATTAACCAGTTCTGCAAGTTTTGCCAGGATGAAAAGAACATGGGTAATTCATCAGTAAAAGCTATGACATATGTAACTACATTGTCTAATACGACAGATGCCTAAATAGTGAAAGGGTGATGCCTTATTTTACATTTAATATATTTTCCTAAATCTTTGGCATTAGCTTAATAGCAATCAGGGAAATGAGTTTGGGACAATATTAAAAAAGTGTCATTAATTTTCGCTTGGCTCTACCTTTAGTCTTGTTTTGCTATTATAGACAATCTGCTGCTTTGATGCATGCCTACCTGGGGGACATATCATCATGTACTTTTTACAAACAGAATGTCCTGCTTGGAGGATTCAGCACTTTTCCAGAAACACTGTTTCTTTGCCATTTGCTTTGAGTGCATGCCTTCTGACTACCAAGTATGTTCCTGTTGTGTTTGGCAACATATATCTACCCTGTAGCTGGCTCATGCGAATGGTTTGTACCACATCAGCACAAAAACAATGTTTCTTATCATTGTCTAGATGCAAGCAATATTTTACAAGCAAACTGATTAAGTACGCCTTTCTCAGCTGTAGTGTTGTGAAAAATGGGAACTTCATTTCTGCTGCAAGGCAAAGCTAAACCTGTTGCATACTTAATTTAAGGACAGGCTTGTAAAACCCTCACTTCATTCTGAATACTACAGGGCATGTACAGAATATTAAACACCATCTCCCAGCAGGGAAAGCCTCAATGACAAATCTTTTGACTGGAATAGCACATTTGCCTCTTGTCTCATTATTTTCTTAGGCCTCTCTAATTACCTTTGCTGAATCAGGAGCACTTGTTGAACAGTGTGTTCTTCTTGCATGGATTAAATCCCTTTGTCTTGTTTGACACCTGTGTTACATTCCCACTGCAAAGCCTACTGTATGCAGAATTAGCATAGTGCAATAAATAGTCCCAGTCTGCAGTGTATTTCATCAAATTCCACATTCCTTCTGGACACCCATTTTATACAAACAGTAATCCATCTTAAAGATATACAACAAAAACTAAAAAGGAGGTTGGAGACTTCTTTACAAAGGATTATGCTTCAGCTACATAGAATTAAAATGAGCTGAAAGTTGAATTTTCGTGAAACTGTTCAAAAATATATTTTAAAGCACAATGATGACCCAAGTGAAAGAAAATGTAAGCTCCTGAAAGATAAAGGAGGTAGTTTTAAAGGCTGGTCAATAGAAGAGCATATGATTTTTGTAAAGGTAGGACAAGGAGGTATAGAAACAAAAGCCACTGGTATAGGAAGGCCTATTATAGTTTGCAAAAAGGCTGTTTAGGTGGTATGCTGCTAGAGAAATATGCACTGTGTCCTTTTGTTTTGTGAGTGCACTTGGTTTCACCCTGGTTTTAAAACCTCTTAAAGGTCTATACCTCAATCAGAATGTAAACATATAACACGTTACTGCTTAAACATGCCAGAAAACAAACTTAATAATGTTAGCCACTTCTGAACATTTATATACTATATTAATAGCATGATATGAAAACCAAAAGAATGGAAGGTGCCTTTATTCTAAAAAACAAAACCATTATCTGAGAAATCATATCAGAAACGAACTTTGATTCTGAATATTTATACTTGATACCTGAAAAGTATTTTTTGTTACCTGGCTGACAAGTACTTAACTTATACAGTATCATTAGAATATTCTAGACAGAAAGCATGATTAGATATAACTGATGATTGTTATCAAGATTGTGAATTTATTTTTTGCACAGTTATGTAAACAGATGGCTGTAGCAGCTGACAGTTTGTGTAGATGCATACTGGAGAACTTAAGCACATATTTTTCATGGTGCCAAATATCACATGCTAATTGTTCAATAAGCATGTCTTCAGATATTTTATTCAGTGAATTTCATACAGTTTAAGATGTTATAGTTATGCATTTGACAGAAAGAAGATAAATTAAATACACAGTACTATGAAGTGACACTTTCATTCCTACATGAAATTTCATATAAGTAACCGGAGTGATTAATAAACAGAAGTACATTTCTTCTGTATTGTGTTTTAGAAAGAAAAATCTTTGTTGGTTCTTCACAAGTAGCCTTTTAGCTGATGAAAATATATCATCACGTTTTATTTCCTTCTCACTTGTATGATTCTTTCAAACTTTCCATACAGTGTTTTTATGATGAATTTATATTGTGTTCTTTCTAAAATTGTAGATCATGGTGAAATACAGCAAGAATTTAAGGTTCGTGCTTAAAAGATGATTCTGCAGAAAATATCTGGTTAGCATTAAGACTATATTAATGTATTATATCCCTAAGATGACCATTGGTCTCGTAATCATAGTTGTTATCTTAGGTTAGTGTAAACGAATGTGATACAGATGTACAGATGTAGAGTAAAATTCTGGGAGTGATCGGTGTTATGAATTATTATTTGCATAATGTTACATCTGATACATATATGTTCTCTTTATGAATACTTTTGCAAAATTATATTTTCATGCCAGTATCGTGATATCAATCACCAAAGCAAGCTATAACATCTGACGAGCTAAGTCTCAAATAAAATTAGCTTTTGTCTAAGGTGCAAGCTTACACCATTACTTCAAAGCTACAATTTGAGACAATTTTGTCTAATATCAATGGCTGTGCTTCTGAAGTCATAGCTTAAATAAAGAAATTTGATCTTATAAGTGAAAACTCTCAACGTGGTCAAAGTATGCCATTCAATTGAAATTCCTGCAAAACACAATGAGATCAAAACCTTGTTTTTCTGTTCAGAATCCATTTTTTCACTTTCTTTCCTCTGACTACCTTCCAGTCATCAGCCTCTTCTCAGCCAATGAGTCATTCGTTTACTCATCATGAAAGTAAGATGGAAGTGAGAGGGGCCATCATTAAGACAGCAGGCAAGAGTGATCTGAGGCTTTTTTTTTTTTTTTTTGTCTTTATGCAGCCCTACATTCTTTTGCATGCTTGGCTACGCAAGGGATGGGAGCATGCAACTGACTATCCACAATGGGCATTCTCTCACTTCCACAATGGATGTTGCAAGCAGTCCATCCTGCCAGATATGAGACACAGGAGATGTTTCCCTGATCTTCCTCAGAAAAATCACAACATCCCAGTTTACTCTATGAACACCCACAACTTTCCCTTCCCCATGGATAGATGAGTATACCATGGCCCTTCATTCCCCTCTGTACCTCCCTGTTTCCTAAAGTACAAAAGATGCCGATCAATCCTCAGTAACCAGGGACACAGTCAAGACTCTATCCCTCTGCACAACACAGCAACATAGGTCACAAGCTAATATGAAGTGTAAAAGTGTGTCACTGTTGCCTGAAATATTATGTCACAGCTAACCATGAAAACTAAAGCTATATCTACAGGTTAAAGGCTGTTAAATTCTGCATCAATAAGTGAAGCTGTATGAATAATATGCCAATTATTTCACAGTCAATTTCAAAGACGAATGATGTGCTAGAGATGTGTAAATGATTTCGTCATGGTCAGTCTTGAAAAATGTAAAGATGTCAACAGTTAGCAGTAGATTAAGTCCCAGTCACACTTGAAAGGAAGATATATTAGTAATTTACAGGTTCATCATGACCACCTATGAAATGCCATTGCATTCAAATGATGCATGAAAGAGTGGGTTGCACTTAGACATGGTGAATGAAGCTGTATCAGTGGTGCACACATGAATGTGCATTGAAAAATCTGGTTCAGGAATTCACACAGCCTTGAAGACACACAGTAAGCCTTTTAAATTAAATAGCTGCCATTGGTTCATTAAAGGTTGTGTTACAGTCAGCAATGACTCTTGTTCTTGAGTACAAATCAATAGGTCACAGATTGTTATCTGAAACCTTTTTCCACCTTTGTTATTTTTTCTGTTTACTGGATTCCTGAATTCATGGGTAATTCAGAAACTCTTCCTGGTGAAGTTACTTGCTCGGAGTCATACAGTTTGTATGTAGAAACTCAGGAATCATTTCCAGGACAACAGGAAAACTCAGCAATGATGTATTAATGAATAAAGCACATCAAAATGGAAAAGAGTAAGTTTGAAGACATAAGATATATTAGAGGTGGCAAGATATTACTTTAGAGTTAGGTTTCAAGACTTTAGTAGCTTCACCGATATACAGAGACCTTTGTAAAAGTCTGTGGAGCAGTGAAGATAATTTGATATTCTACAAAGTAGTAAGCTGCTTTCTGTCAGAATCGAGACAAGTCACATGCTTATTAAGAGTTATATCTTAGACCTGAAGAGTGCTTGTATATGACTCGTTACTTTACAAAAGGGTATATAACGTTCAGCCTTTAAGAGTGAAAGCATGCCGGCAATGCATAGATCATGTCATAGTCAGCTTTGAAGACTGGAGGTACATCATAGAGGGACTGATTATTATGTCAGAGCAACTAATGAGGACTTTCTAAGTTTGTCTTTTATTGTTTCAGTATTTTGATACAATCAGCCCTAAAAGATGAAGTGTTAATGTTGCATACAATATTGCCCCAGCAGTTTGCCATAAATGCTTACGGGCATAATTAATGTACAGAAAAACAGATATTCTTTTTTGAGGAGCATTGATGCTTCCAAATGCTCAAAAATCTGGTGAGGGAGTGTTGGTGTCCCACCATAAAACTAACCTCAAAGTTCTATCCACTTCTGCTAAATATTCTACTTCTTGACTGAAATGGAAATGTTGGAGAATCTAGTGGATATCTTGTGCACATCTATAAATTATCATTCAATAACTGTCATTTTAGTTACTATTCATTCATCTATAAAATGAGAAAGATACTATATATTGCTTTAAATTGCAGGCTATCAGCATCAGTTGAACACAAAGGAAAAAAGGTTGCAGAACCTGGACTTTAGACAAATGGAAAAAGGATCAGGCTGGACTGCAAAACAGATAAACAGGAAAACTGATGTCAGCAAAAACAATATCAGAATATTTCAGATTGCAGGGATCTTAGCATGGCAGAGCAGATGAGAAAAAACAGCTTTCAGGAGCTCCTTAAGAAAAAGAGTTCATGCATAATAGAGATGATAGAAAATAACCTCAACACTAACCACTGCAGACTATCAGATGTATTTTTATGTAAAATTCCTTACCAGCCAAGAGAGACATCTTTATCGTGCATTGGATGATCACAGAGGAAATTATCATGTGATCCACAAAACCAAGCTCACACAGGACTTTCCATGTGATACAGAGCCATAGATAGATATTGATATAGATATACTTTGGCTGACCATTTTAGCATTTTTAGAACTATGTTTGTAACATATTCATTTAATTTACCAGTGTACTAGGTTAGTTTGGTCACATCTTACTGTGTTACTTACCTTAAAGCACTTCATGTGCAGTTCCAACATCACAGCTGCTTCATTTTTTAGTTGGTTGTCAGTAGCAAGGATCACAAATTGGCGAAATTTATGCATGACTTGTAACATTTTATATTTCCCTGCAAATTGTGCAGATAATGCAGATTTCAGTAGTAAATTCAGTTCAATTCAACTTTATTGTCATACTGCATCAGACAGCATCACAAAATACATTGCAATTTTTATTCTGTAAATCCTTCAGCAACATATAAAAACAACAACAATTACCAAGAAGAAGTAATCGAAGACAACAAATAGACAATTATATAAATGTCAATATTAGTTTTACTGATAACAAATGAAAAGAGCTCAAACATAGACAGAAAACAAGTTGCTTCACTTTAAAAGCAGGTAGGAATACTTGCATTTTTTTCTCCATGAGAGCTTTCATAGTGAAACAAATGCATTAGTACCAAGCATGAACTTTACCTAGATAAAATATAGAAACAGTTTTTCATTCCTTCAGGTGCCTGTTTCCCATGCATAGGCACACAACAACATATCACAAAGACCCACAGCAGCTTGTAGAATTAAACTGTCATTCCAGACAGCATAACTATGATAAATTCAGTTCACTTAGGTTGTAGTTCCTTCTTCAGGGAAAAAGGTTTCTCATCTACAGTGTCAGATTGCCTTTTCCTTATACACAAAGTACTTGGGATTCCTCTCAGAATTACTTATAGGATTAGAGACACCCATATCTAACCCCATTAATAAGGTGGCAATCTTAATATATACAGATTGGACCAAGTGCCCATCTTTTGATTCAAGACCTGAAGGCTCTCAGTCAGCCTTCCTTCACAATCCCCTAGTGTATATCCAAGGTTCGGCAGTACCATGCCTTCCTTCTCCTGTAGTATCCATTAGTATTCGGCACTGGCCTAGCAGGCACAATATTTGTAAGGAAGCAGTGCTACTGAATGTGATCATAACATTGCAGTTTATATTTAACAAGACAGCACACGTTTTTCAAAGGATGCATTACATTTGAACAGGGGAAAGAAATGCACTTAACAGATATGCTGAATTGTTTATACTTGCCTTTCAGCAAGAAGATCTACAGAGGCATGAAGCAAAAGTTAACTTACAGGGAAAAAAGCTAAAGAGTTTAAGAAATGTATTGAGAATGATAAAGAAATGCGAATGCTTAAAGATATTTATGTGAGAGACTGGCCAAAATGAAAGACCCACATGAATGGAAATGTAATCTTACTTTTCATTTGATGAAGATAAGTCTTGTGTTTATTATTTGAAGCAGATACATTTATAACAGCAGATCAGATAGGGATAAGTTATTTACAGGAATACATAATCATTGTCAAGTATAAAGAATGAGCTTGTGTTATTTTGACCAATAATGTGTGTACAAATAAAGCAGGAAATTCAAAACTGTACTATGAATAATGCTTATCACAATAAATAAGAATATTACTCCAAAAGAAGTGATGGCACTTACTCAGTTCTAGCTTGATCATGGAGCAGTACTGAAACAGATTCTATTCTTTATCAACAAAACAAGTATCAGGCTTGTGTCAGCTGTTATTTAAAGTTTCTCTAGGTCAAGACGTTAAATGATACAATGCCTAGGGGAAGGCATGGCATAATGGTTAAAGTCTTAACCTCATGGAACAAAGTACAGGGTATGATTCTAGCCTCTGGTTATTGGCTAGACTTGAAATAGTCAGCAGATTAATAGGCTAGTATTCACCTATAAACCTGTGAGAGGTGTAATTGGTGCACTAAAGGCTCTGTTCTCAAGGTCTGATATTCCAGAAGTGATAGTTTCACATAATGACGCACAATACAGCAGCACTGCTTTTAAGAGATTTTCAGAGGAAGGGGCATGTATTTTAGTATGTTACATCCAGTCTTGACTGTGCATAGTTTAATGGCCAAGTCAAAAGAGTATTACAGACTGCAAGGGTTTGAAGAAGTCACAGATACATAACTGTGACTGTTATGTAACTCTACCTTTCTAGAATGTGGAAGTATTACTCCAGAAGGTGTAAATTCTCCACTGCAAAGTGTCATTTTAGCATATGTTTTTACAAATCATATGTTAAAAGAAAGACTTACTACATTTCCTTCTTTGTTGTTGTCACAGAAACAAAACAATGAGATTCATATGAATTTATTTTGTTTTACTCTAAAAGCTATTGATAACAATTCCACGTAATTTAAGTGTTGTGCAGTGATAAAAAAATATCATTTTACTCTCCTGAGATTGTTTCATATTCAAGTGATGCAAATGTTTTGAAGAAACAGCCACTTCCTAAGCACATGAGAATGGCTATAAAAATATAAGTAATTACAAAAATATCCCTGTGACATTTACAATAAGACACTTTAAAATGTTGAGTATTGTTATTTTATTTTGTAAAATATCTATGGAGGTGAAGGGACCCGTCAGCTAAATGATGGCTAAAATAAAAATGATGTCACATATATGGTGTCAGATATGCTATATAGGTCACTGTGAGTTAACAGTTACCTCATTCGATTGTTAGAGAAGCACTAGATAGCCATCACATAGTTATGAAACAAGATGGTGTAGTTACTACAGCAATATTTTATAATATGTTAGAATGTAGAGTAAAAACATCAGAACATAGATAATGTGCAGCAGGTCTCTAAATAATGGGGAGAAAAGAGGTCCCAAATGAGTAATCAATCCTCGATTAATCAACATGAAACTACTGATCCCAAAACAACAAAAACTTAGGGAGGTTTCTGGTAAAAAGTATCAAAACTGCCACAGTCACAAAACACAAAAGAACATTGCTATCTGTGTGTGCGTGTGTGTGTGTGTGTGTGTGTGTGTGTGTGTGTGTGTGTGTGTGTGTGTGTGTGTGTATGTGTGTGTGTGTGTGTGTGTGTGTGTGTGTGTGTGTGTGTGTGTGTGTGACCTCTCATCCCTCTTTCTGCCATATCCTAATCCCAGTGAGGTTTACATAATGTCTCACATGCTGACCTTTGTCTTATATCTGCGCTATTACAGGATACTCCTTCTTTGGTTGTAGGTTATGTCACTGACTCAAATCACTAAAAAGCTACATTTGTTCCCCTATCAAAGAGCACTTTTACACAGAGTTAGTGGGCTAAAACAATGTATACGTAGTTCAGATAATGGGGAGGAAAATTTAATGGAGTCTCTTGATGTGACCAAATTTGCTGTAAAACGTGTTATGCTTATTCAGCAAAAGATGACTGAATCTACCTGCTGATTTTGATGGAGCAAAAAAAAAACTGCATTGATCTAAGTGTAGCCATAGTATGGTTAACAGATGGAACGTTTTAACTAAGGAGAAGGTATGCAGATGACTGTACACTATTCCTGCTTTTCTGAAGTACTGTGGTACAACAAATACAATTCCTTTAGTTTTCTGCCAGATGTCTTGAAAGTCCCAACTTAATGTGGCAATGTGTCCATGAACTGTTGGCAGTGTTTGAGTTACAAGCTGTAATTTGCTACATGTTGTACAATTTTGAATATTTGCAATCAAAAGAATGTGGCATAATAATAGTGGAGCAGTAAGATAGGGGTGCATGTTTCATTTTGGACAAAACATATGGAGGAAAAAGTGCAACCGTTGGGTGTTTCAGAGCTGTATGGTATATCAGTTAAGTTTCATGTTCAGGTTAAAAAAATTAGTAACTGTAGCTTTTGTATACAAGGAAGATGTAAAGGCATTTATAGATTTGTCAGTAGAGTTTAATAGCGAGGATGGGGAATTGCTAAAGTATTTCAGAGGGTGGCACATTTGTTGAATGGCCAGCCTTACACTTAGGTAATCTCGGCAACTGCCTAGGGCATGGCTCTTGTTCAACTATTAGGGACACTCTGCCTCAATTTATTTATTCATTTTTTAGAGCAATGTTTCTTTTCTTAAATAAATAAAGAAATTACCCCAGCCGAACAAAAATGTACCTAGCGCACTCCAGGGAGTTGGTGCCACAATCAACTTGATTAACCATAAATGCTATGAGATCACAGGACCTTGCAACATTCGAATGTAGGCAAGAAATCACCTGAATGAGGTCTTTCCTTTTTTTTTTCTATTTGCAGGAAAAATAAATAAATAAATAAATAATGTTAGTGACTTTCTGGCTCCACAGAGTTCTGGACATGAGTAAAGTGTTATTATTTTTTATGCAATCATGATCAACCAGATAGTTTTATCAATATCTTTGTCACTGAATGCTGAGGTGAGAGGAACGGTGCTCTGACACGTTACTATTATTTTAACATTGGTGGCAGTTATTAAACAGAAAAGTTTGGCAATTTGTACTTCATGTTGAGAAGAGAGGAATGACGTGGTGAGATAAGTGACATTATTAGTTTTTATAACGATGCTGGTAGTGATCAATCAGAGTTTTTGATATTGGCAATATTTCCCTGGCTTTGTGATTTATGTGGAACAACTTAGACTGGCATATTTTAATGTGTGGCAACTTGTTTGTATGGACTGTGGAATGGAAATAATATTAGATAGCCATCAGACTTCATGTCATAACTAGTTGGTGGCGTTTGGGGTTGGCAGGATGAAAGTAGCTGAACCTGTTCCCATTCATTCAGCTTAAACAGTCACTATCTGGCTTTGCAGAACTAGTGTTTATTTGTGAGAAGAAGGATGGACTACTTAATTGTGGCACCTGATATGCACAGAAAAGGCATAAGTGCCACGGCTACCTTCTGTGGAAGAAAATGACCAGCTGCCTGCTGCTTTCAGCTTATTATTTTGGCTTAGCAGGACGAATGTGATTATGTGGAGCAACATGCAATATTTCAATGTGTGTCAACTGTTTGGGACAAAGTTGAAATTCATTACATAGTCATCCTCTTTTATCACAGTCAGATATCTGAATTGTACATAGACGTGGCTATATCTACTTGTAAGGGTTGCCTTGTTGAAAGTTACTGACCCTGTTGCGACTTGCTCAGTTTAACAGTCATCTCTTATTTTTGAGAGATGAATGCATCACAGAATACCCAGACCAGAAGGCCCTGAAATAGGGTCAGGCTGTATAAGTACATTTTGACACAGGCTTAGTAATTGCCTCTTCCCTAATCCCAGCCTAGTCTATAGCCAGCCCTGCTTATAGGTGTGTGCAGAAGGTCATTGTACTTGTGGGGGGTGATGTCATAGGTCATTATATCTTTTGTTTGGCTGGGGACAGTGTGATAATTATTTATTTTTCTTTCCTCACAAACATCAGGGAGTCACAGTAGCTTATACAGGAGCATTATACTGTCTATAAATAGTGAGCTGAAAATATTATTGTAATTGTTTTTCATTTTTCTCACAGTAAAACATCTGATACATATATGGGTGCCTGTCTTTTAGGGGGAATAAATAAGCCTGCTGGTTATATATGTCTGACAGCATATAGGTTATGTTCTATTTGTGGTTTTCAGTTTTGTCCCAGTCAGACCTCAGAAGGGTACACAGAATGTGGCTGCTGTCTTTTTGGGATAGTGGTGAGGAGGCATGTATATATATATATATATATATATATATATATATATATATATATATATATATAAATATGACAGCAGCAACTTGAAATATATGACAGTGGGTACATGCGCCTTAATTTTAATCCCAGTTTAACACCAGACCTCATTTTTTCTAACCAAATGACAAATACACAGAACGTGGCTACTTATTTCCAGATATGATATGTTTCTTCACAGTTTATTTCTTTGGTCAGCTTTGAGTATTAAAACATGGATGCAGCTTATTTCTACCTTGAAATAAAAAAAGCAAGATTGAGTTTCTTTTTCATATGCATGATTTTTGTTCAGGCCATCACTGGATCAAAAGGTTCAAAAAAAGCTCTAAAGTGCACCTTGAGTATTCATAACCCATGGCTTCTGTGTGCCTTGCAGCCTTCCAGCTTAACTTACGTATTATAGGGTAGTCTTGGTTAGATGGGGCAACTTGAAAGGAGGCAGGAAAAAGCAAAGTTGAAGAGTCAGAGTAAATTTCTTTCTTGGATCATGTTTTTGTTCAGGTAATCATCGGTAAAAAAGTTGTTTAAAAAACTCTAGAAATGCATCTTGAAATCCCATGGCTTAATCTACTCCTCTTATTACACTATAGACTTGGCCAATTAGGGTGTACTAAAAGTACTAAAAAAATAAAGTGGAAAAGTAAGATTACATTTCTCTCTTTGATCATGGTCTTTGTTCAGGCAATTGTTGGATGAAAAGATTGTTTAAAAAACTCTAAAATGAACCTCAGAGCATCTAGAACTCCCACAGATTAATGCAGATGTTTCCTTCACAGTTAGCATCATGAAGTGCAATGGATTAGCAAGGAGGAAGTAAGGACAGCTATGAAGAGGATGAAGAATGGAAAGGCTGTTGGCCCAGATGACGTACCTGTGAAAGCATGGAGGTGTTTAGGTGAAATGGCAGTGGAATTTTCTAACCAGATTGTTTAATGAAATCTTGGAAAGTGAGAGGATGCCTGAGGAATGGAGAAAAAGTGTTTTGGTACCGATTTTTAAGAATAAGGGTGATGTGCAGAGCTGTAGTAACTACAGAGGGATTAAATTGATCAGTCACAGCATGAAGTTATGAGAAAGAATAGTGGAAGCTAGGTTAAGAAGGGACGTGATGATTACTGATCAGCAGTATGGTTTCATGCTGGGAAAGAGCACTACAGATGTGATGTTTGCTCTGAGAGTGTTGATGGAGAAGTACAGAGAATGTCAAAAGGAGTTGCATTGTGTTTTTGTAGACTTAGAGAAAGCATATGACAGGGTGCCTAGAGAGGAGTTGTGGTATTGTATGAGGAAGTCAGGAGTGTCAGAGAAGTATGTAAGAGTGGTACAGGATATGTACAAGGGTAGTGTGACAGTGGTGAAGTCTGCTGTGGGAGTGACGGATGCGTTTAAGGTGGAGGTGGGATTACATCAAGGATCAGCTCTGAGCCCTTTCTTATTTGCAATGGTGATGGACAGGTTGACAGATTAGATCAGACAGAAGTCCCCGTCGACTATGATGTTTGCGGATGACATTGTGATCTGTAGTGAGAGTAGGGAACAGGTGGAGGAGACCATGGAGAGATGGAGATATTCTCTAGAGAGAAGAGGAATGAAGGTCAGCAGGAGTAAGACAGAATATATGTGCGTGAATGAGAGGGAGGATAGAGGAATGGTGAGGATGCAGGGAGTAGAGTTGGCGAAGGTAGATGAGTTTAAATACTTGGGATCAATAGTTCAGAGTAATGGTGAGTATGGAAGAGAGGTGAAGAAGAGAGTACAGGCAGGATGGAGTGGGTGGAGAAGAGTGTCATGAGTGATTTGTGACAGACGAGTAAAAGTAAGAGTGAAAGGGAAGATCTACAAGATGGTAGTGAGACCAGCTATGTTATATGGGTTGGAGACAGTGGCATTGACAAAAAGGCAGGAGTTAGAGCTGGATGTGGCACAGTTAAAGATGTTAAGATTTGCACTGGGTGTGACAAGGGTGGACAGGATCAGGAATATGTATATTAGAGGGTCAGCCCAGGTTGGAAGGTTTGGAGACAAAGCCAGAGAGGCAAGATTACATTAGTTTGGACATGTGCTGAGGAGGGATGCTGAGTATATTGGGAAAAAGATGCTAAGGATGAAGTTGCCAGGTAAGAGGAAAAGAGGAAGGCCTAAGATAAGGTTTATGGATGTGGTGAGAGAGGACATGCAGGTGGTTGGTGTGACAGAGCAAGATGCAGAGGACAGGAAGAAATGGAAACAGATGATCTGCTGTGGTGACCCCTAACGGGAAAAGCCGAAAGAAGATAATGATGAGTCTTGCTTAGATGTTGAATAAATGAATAACTGTAGGGAAAAATGAAGAGTAAGACAAAGTGTGAGAAAAGGAGGGAAAAAGTAATCTGCATAGTGTGAGTAGGCCAAGGTGTGTTGGGCAGTGTGTGTTGGGGGGTGGGCACCATGGAGCTTTTTCACCTAGGGCAGCAGTTTAGCCAAGGCTATCCCTGATTGATGATAAACTGTGTACATTTGTAATTCATTCAACCTTAGCAGTACTCTCCCACCTTTATTTTCAGTGTCATTTTGGAATGTGCTTAAATTGAATGAGTTATTCCACAGTGAGCTCAAAATTCTATAGAGGCAAGGCACAGCCACCTCATGTATGTTTTAGGATATTGTGTTTATGATCTTTGTTCTGTAATGAGTTTTCTCATTCATGAGCAGAATCTGGTGGACAAATTGATCCTTAAACTCTCTCCAGGAATTCATCCATCACTTAAAAGGCATAAGTTGCAGATCAGAAAACAGCAGTTTCAGAAAGTAGTAAAGAACATGGATCTGTATTCTCTGCAGGTTTATTAAAAGTGATTGCTTTACTTATGAAGATGTAATGTTCAATATCATTGCCTGTCTTCCTCAATCATTTATCATGGTGCCATGTATCACTAAGTTTCAGTTTGCCATATAAGAGGACTAATTTAATTTCTTGCTATTATTGTTTCTTAGAATAGACTGCTGTAGTAAGATAGTGTTTGCTCCTTATTCACTATGGTCTCATGTTCAGATGTTATCCTTTTATTGTTGGTTATGGGAAAAACATTCCAAAACATTCCATTTGTCTTGGATTAATGTGTTTATGTTTTGATTTGAATCATCATATTACATTTGTGGTTGATGTGCACACATTTGGTGGGTATTTGTGGAAGTTGGGTTGCTGGCATTTGTTTATGATGTTTTGAAGTACTGAACTCTGATCTCTACTAAAAGAAACTAAGGGTAATGCTGCTCAACACCAGAAGTCTAAACCTCAAGATGCATGCACTCGAGGCTCTCCTCAGTATGGAGAATATCAATATCTGTGCAGTAACAGAAACCTGGTTCAAGGCTCCTGAGAGCACCTCAGCACTACCAGGTTATACCTCATACCATGCTTTTCGGCCCCAAAACTCAGACCAAACCAGAAAAGGAGGGGGAGTATCCATATTCATCAAAGATACCCACATCTCCAGGTTAGTGGCACTGCACGAAGCATCGGAGACCATCCATGTGCAACTAATAGTGGGCAAAACTACCTTTCAGTTTGTAGCCTGCTACAGACCACCCTCCCAAACTCAGGAACCCCACTCAGCTTTCCTGAGAGCACTGGAGAATATGAAGGTCTCTCCAAACACCATCATATTGGGTGACTTCAACTACCCAAACATAAACTGGGAGCACTACTCAAACCCCAACACCCTCACCCAATGCTTCCTAGAATTTATAAACTCAAATGCTATGGAACAACTGGTCACCACTCCCACAAGAGGGGAAAACATATTGGACCTGATCATCACCAACATGGGGACTCTATGTTCCATACCAGAGGTATACCCCTCATTGGTAAGATCTGACCATAAATTAATCTCATTGGACATCCATATCCTGTCCTCACCCTCAGCCAAGGAAACCACGGTGAAGAACTTCTCAAAAGCAAACTTCACACTTCTCAAAACCGAGGTGGAATCCTTCAAAGCCCCTGGGCCAGTGGAAAATATGGCCCAAACCGCAGAATCCTTTAAAACGCATTCTATGGACACCTACAGGAATGCATGGATTGTGCTATCCCAAATAAAACCAAGACTCACTCCTCCAAAGGCAGGAGACCTGTCTGGTGGACCCCAGCCATAAATCAGTTATACAACAGAAGGAGGAAGCTACTACATGATAGAGCAAAATCCCAAAAAGGGAAGGCATCTCTGATCAGTACTAGCAAGTAACTACGATCCCTCATAAAATTATCTAAGGCCAGCTTCGAAAGAAAAATTGCATAAGACACTAAAGATAATCACAAGGCCTTCTTTAGTTATGTCAGGAACCTGAGTGGCAACTCCAAGATATGCTCTGAGTTAGTCCAAAATGGCAAAAAATACACTGAACCCACAGACATTGCCAACATCCTGGCAGATAGGTTCAGTGCAAACTTCTCCCCCCCTTCCCCCCCAAAAGAGCAAATGTCTATCCCAACAGAGTGTAGCCTCCCTGACATCACAGATGCACAGGTGAGAGCTGCCCTCTCCAAAGTAAAAAACACAGCATCAATGGGACCAGATGGTGTCCCGGGCTGCGTCTTACATGAGCTCCAAGAAGAACTGAACCCTCACATAAAGTCATTGTTCAATCTCAGCCTTACTACAGGATATGTACCCAAGGAATGGCGTACAGCAACAGTGGTCCCACTCCACAAAGGTGGTGCCACAACGGACCCCGGAAACTATCGCTCTATAAGCCTGATGAGCCTGGTCTGCAAAGCTATGGAGTGTATCATCATGGAACTCATAAACAAAGACTTTGGGAACCTCCAAACACTGGATCCTACCCAATTAGGCTTTGTTAAGGGCAGATCTTGCCTCTTGAACCTGGTTGATTTCTTTGAAACAGTCACCAAGGCCATAGATGAAGGGAAGGTAGTCCACACAGCCTACCTGGACCTTGCAAAAGCCTTCGACACAATACCCCACTCGGGCATCATAAATAAGCTCACCAGCTTAAATATCAACCCCTATGTCACAAGATGGGTTGCAAACTGGCTCAGGGATAGAACCCACATGGTCAGAATTGCAGGTGCCATGTCATACTCTAAACCAGATACAAGTGGAGTCCCACAAGGCTCAGTCCTGGGACCTCTCTTGTTCGGTATACATTTCTCTGAGGTACAGGCTAACATGGGAGGACTATGGCTGACCAAGTTCGCAGATGACTGCAAACTGGGTGCCATAATTGACTCGCCGACTGACACAAGCATCCTCCAAAAGGGTCTCACAGAGACAGATAACTGGTGCCAGAGCCATGGCCTAAAGCTAAATGCCAAAAAGTGCATAGTCATCCCCTTTGGGAAAAACAAAGTGTCCACAAATTACCACATAGGTGGTAATCCATTAAGTATGGAAGAAGTAATTAGGGATTTGGGGACCCAAGTAGATTGCAATCTCTCCTTTGACAATCACATTGCCAAAGTGGTTAGAAAGACCTTCTATATAGCCCACCTTATCACGAAAGGGTTCACATCTAGATCAAGAGAGGTCATTGTGTCCCTCTACTCATCACTCATCAGGCCCATAATTGAATACAATGCTCCATTTGGGATGTACCTTACCTGACACCTGCAGCAACTGGAAAGACCCCAAAAGTACCTCACCAAGAGGATCAAGGGACTCAAACAGATGCCCTAGGCAGTTAGGCTAAGGAAACTCCAGCTCTACTCAGTTGCTTACCGCCTACTCCGAGGCAATCTGTGCCTGACATATAAAGCCATGTCCAAACCAGAATTAATGGACATGCTCCACCTCAGGAAATCCAAATACCTTAGAGCTACACACTCCAGGGACTTAAACCTCAGCACAGAAATAAATAGGACATGCTGGAGGGACAGATTCATATCCCAGAGGCCCCCCTCACTCTGGAACAAAATCCCAATCCATGTTAGGCAGAGCCCCTCAATGAACCTCTTCAAGAGAAATCGTGACGAGTGGATGGGAGATTGTAGGTTTACCCCTGGGATCTCTTCTGTGTCTCTACTAGACAGAGGCTCAGTAAACTAACCTTAAAAGGGCTATCTTCTGTGACCTACTATATAGAGGCACAGTCAACTAATCTAAAAGGGTGGCGAAAGCCAAACACACTTTGGCTAGGTTTATAAATGCCCTAGGGCAGATAGCCAAGTATCAACCTATGAACCTATGAACCTATGATGTTTTGCTATTCTGCTATTTTGATACTTATACTGCAGTGCTCTGAGTATTGATAGTGAGATAGATCATATGATATCAATATATATATATATATATATATATATATATATATATATATATATATATATATATATATATCCCATCTCAAAATCGCACAAATTCAGAGAAGACAGGGAAAATAAAGAAAACACAGACCACTTGTTTCTTTTTTTCTTTTCCAAGTCTAGCCTCTATGGCAGGATGCCTACTGTCTTTTAGGTTTGATGCTCTGAGCATCAGTCACCTATCTGCTGACAAATAATAGGGTTTCTCAAGAAGAGCTCACCCAGTGATGTCATTTAAATGAATTTTTTACATGCACTTAATTTAGTGACTAGGTCACAGATGCACAGAAAAATGCTCAATTTAATATAAGCAGGTCAGGAATGACAGTTAAAAACAATGAGTCTATATTATCTTATCAAAGAGGCATTACAGCGAATGCATCTTCATCGACCTCTAAACAACGAACCACCTGATCTTAAATATCTGAGAGACCAGAAAGTGTAAGTGAATGCAAAGTATTAAGGCTAAATTGTCAGCAGCAGCATCATCATCCCCATACTAAGGTCCAACAGACATGCAGGGGGTACTACTTATGTAGAGGTTCTGAAAGATATATCCATAAAGGTGTCAGCTATATCACAAGTAGTCATAAACTCAATAAAACTAGAATCTCAACATATGCACATAACATATTATACAGATGTCCCACTGACCGCAGTAAATGAACATGTGGATTCATTCTACCAAAGCAGAGAGGAGAGTCCATAAAATGAAATTATCTGGGGTTAGCACTGAACCAAGCCAGAATCAATAGCCCATCATGCAGACCTTGTAATCTGGCAGCCTTGAAAACATCTTAGTAATCAGTGACTCCATTGCAAATAAAACTGACGTGTATCACTGGACTTTGTAAGGTGATTGTAGCAGTGTCCTGCCTGTTTGGGTCCAGAATAAGAGGTATGTCAACTAGGTTACAAGGATAAGCATGACACAGTCAGTGTTCACAATGTGAACAGTATAAGAAAGTCCTCTACTTTGGATATATTCTGGTGACAAAGGTGGAAAATATCTGCTTAATGTAATCCTTCCATCATCTCATATGTTTCTTAAGGGCAAAAAGCTGGATTTCACTCAATGGATAAGGTCATAGTGCCATATAGAGAATGTTCATTGCCTTCTTGATCTGAAATGAGAAGAGGGACCAACCAGAGTGTGCTGTCATCAGTGTACCTGTCTCCCAGGGATTAGAGGTATTTAACAGCAAATTTTACATCCCCATAGTTTCTTTTTTAGACATCTTCAAATTCTAATAAAAACAAATGAATGGTACATATCATAAAAAATCAAATGTGAATGGTTTTGTGAAATGCAAGAAATCTCAGCAATAAAAATGGATGACTTAGCAGCTTTTCTCTGCTTGGAGGATGTTGATATATGTACTGATACTAAAACATCCACTGAAATCAATGTGGTTTTATTTTGTTACTGTTAATTATTAATTATGTTTTGAAACCTTATGTTGATGTCATTACTTTTATTCCATTTTCGCCTTTATTTTATTAATTCTTTACATTGATCAGTTATGCAATGATACATTGATCAAAGGTGTATTAAGATGATTTTGCAACATTATGCATGTACGTATGTATGCATTTATTTATTTGCTTATTAACTTATTTTTACAAACTAATTGCTTTTAGTTCTCATCACTGAACATTTTCCTTTGGTGTATTTCCTTAAACTTTCTGGGTTAAGTGTTCCTGCACTACTAGTATTCCACTTTTTGGAGTATGTGTGACTTTTCTACTGCATCATTTCTGCTTTTGTGTAGTTATCATTAAAAGACACCCATTTCCTCTTAACTTCTCTAAGTGATTCAGCAAGTCAACAAATTTTATGAAATACATTTGCCGGCAGAGATTCATCACGAGGTGGATGGTGTATAAATAGTATGAAAACTCTTCACAAAATCTGTAGGCAGTAGAACATATAGCTCAGAACATTGTGCCCAAAACAATTAATCAAAAAATGTAAATTGTTTATCAATATTTAAAAAAGCAGCCCAGAAATTCAGAAAGAGCCTCACTGCAGGTGTTAAGAGCTACAACCAAAAGGGACTGTTTGTGTAATGCAGGAAAATGTGATTTAGATATATATTAGCTGAAATTAGGAAAAACCTCATTAGCAGGTAATTTACATATCTCTGAATAACCCTTAACTACTACAAGTCTCCAAAATCAGCACTTTCCTGTGGTAGTCATCACCAGTGACTCATGCATTACTTTTGCATAGACACAGCCATTCACTATCCCACACACATGCACAGATTCAGACAGAGGCACACATCCACACACAAACAAGCACTCTTGTATACTGTGACAATAGGAGGTATTGCCACCCATGCCAGGAGAAGTAGGGCAGTGGGTGTAAGACTTGTGCCAGCGCAGCTGGCTGGACATTTGTAAATAATTATATATTTGTATATCAAACTAATTTATACAGATGCTTGTGCTGAAAATTTATTTGTGAGGTTTGCTTGTGTTAAAATGTATCAACAATGCACCCTGCTGGAATCAAAAGAAATGTATATATATTATTATAACTGAATTAAATGTATATGTTTTAATAGAGGATACTGGGACAGCAGAGGTGAACCAGCTAACTTACTATAGGAAAAATAAGGAAAATGTAAATGAGCTGTTAAACCATTAAAACGGCACCCTACAGTGCTGAATAGGACTGGAGATAGTGGGTCTGGAAGAAGCCTTTGTTCATTAGCTCGGTAAAAGAGGGGATGCCCCAGGCACTGCCATATACATTTAGATGTGAATTGTAGCCATCTATGCTAAATTCCTGTCTCAACTTCAAAGGGGAATACTGTGAGAACCTAGAGGCAGGTGACCAGATGAGGTCATTCTGCAAGACATCTTGGATATTATATTTTACAGGGAGTAATCTCTGAGTATTGAGTATTCTGTTTTGGGGGACCTGACTAGAAGGACTGCTCATGTATTTCATTGTGCCTTGCTGTATCAAGTAAGTTATTAGGGAAAAGTAATTCTCCCAGATTCAGTCAGGAATATAGTGAAGCTTAGTTTAGAGATTGCTTTTTCTTTATTGGTATGATATTGGTATACTATTGGTCCATCAATGTTATTTTCAATATTTCCTGTGAATTGAGCTTTGTGGTTTACTGCAAATATATGTTTAGTATTTTCTTGTTCTTTTATTATTTATTATAAAATATATTTTAAACTTTTCATTGTGGCTGATCCTGTTTAGAAAATATTTAAACGTTAAGAGTATTTGCACATATTTATTTGATGGTAACTCTGGCCACTCCTGAAAGCCTTGCTGTTTGATCAACATTACCATTTGTATTAATATTAACTTCATTCAGTATAATTGGATACCCTCCTTTTAAGAGCCTTATAGTGAATGACTAGTGGCAATCTACCTTAAAGTCAGGAAAAATTGGTAGAGCAGGTAATCTGTGCCAGCCTTTCCCAGATGTGTGTGTGTGTGTGTGTGTGTGTGTGTGTGTGTGTGTGTGTGTGTGTGTGTGTGTGTGTGTGTGTGTGTGTGTGTGTGTGTGTGTGTGAAAATTAAATCTCAAAAGTGTTTGTGTGTCAGCTATTTGGGGCAGGGACATGAAGCACTGGATTCACAGTATCAGTGGGGAGCCTTACTGGGGACCTGGGGAGAGGCAGATAGAGACACACAGACCATGAGTGTGTGCCCTGTGTACTCTTAAGGGGAATTGTGCTTCCCGCAGAGAGGTCTGCATCTGAAAATACTGAGTGCATCCATTTGTTATTTGCATTCCATGTTCACATCCTTCTCCAGTGTCAGTGGTGAGGACTCAGGCTCCTTGATTACTGGCCCAGCATGGGGGGGCATCATACATACACATGCACACTGAGATACGTCTTACCTATCCTGGATGTCTGTTCTTATTTTTCTCCCTGCCATCACAAATCATGGATCCTTACAGTCAATTAACAGTGAGTAACAGCAGAGTTTAGATTTGTATTGCTTATAAAGTACATTGTAATGCTAGTCCTGCTGTTCTTTTAACTTCTTAAGTGAGTCCCAGTAATAGTTTAAACATTCTCCTTGGTGTCTTTTAGTGCTCCTCTAGGCTTTGAACTGAAGTCTGTCCTCCACACAGACACACCCACATCTCCGTCAACTGTCTGCACCTGATATTACAGGACACTCCTGCTATTACCTCTTACAGGTGACTTTTTCTTCGTATCTCATGGACTGTTACAGTCAGGGAGGAATGCCAAACATTAGAGTCATACTTCTTCTCTGCACAAAAAAATGCAACATTTGTTGACCATGTAGTATAGAAGGTTAAGGCTTCTGTTTCTGTGCTGTGTGTACAGGGTTTTAAACCTTTACCCCCCCCCCCCAGTTTAATTTTTTTGCAAAGACTTACTAATCATTCCTGGTGTCTAGCAGTGGTGCAGAGAAGTAGCCTGCTCTGTGTGAGTTCCAAGGAGCGCCTTTAGGGAAAGATAAATAGAGTGTCACTGGTAGCCAGTGTTCCCCTGCCTCATGTTTTTCATGCTACAATGTTTTTGTTCAATTATTTTGTAAGTGCCTTTAAGGATAAAGAGTTATCCCTGGTGTTTAGTGCTCCCCACCACAAGTTTTTAATGTTGCAAAACCTTTGTTCTATTAGATAGAATGTCCTCCTTCTGTTTGTGTGGGTTTCCTCTGGGTGCTACGGTTTTCTCCTATATTCCAAAGACAAGCAGTAGGTAGACTGAACAATCTAAATTGGACATATTTGTGTGTGTGCCTGTGTGCCTTTGTGTGTGTGTGTGTGTGTGTGTGTGTGTGTGTGTGTGTGTGTGTGTGTGTGTGTGTGTGTGTGTGTGTGTGTGTGTGTGTGTGTGTGTGTGTGTGTGTGTGTGTGTGTGTGTGTGTGTGTGTGTGTGTGTATGTGCGTGAGTATGTAGTGTGGAAGAACTACCATGACAGGGCTAGCCACCCAGTGGTAAAACCTTGGCTCTAGATGATTGTCACTGTTGAAGTGACGCACCCACCCCATGTGCACAAATGAGAAAAAGCAGTTGTGGATGGATGGATGGATGGATGGATGGATTTTATACATGCCTTTAAAGCACTATATAAAGCTGCTATCCCTAGTGTTTAGTGCTCCCTATCTTGCAGGATTTGCTTGTTAATCTAGGGCAGTGGTGCACAATGTCTGGCCCATGGGCCAAATCTGGTCCACAACGCCATCTGGTCCTCAGAGAGTAACCAAAAATTTTTTAAAAAAGTGAAAAAATGCTTTGCCTTACTACAGTCATGCAAACTTTCCAGCATGTGCTTACTTAATTAATTGACTGCAGTTGCACACATCTCTAATTTTAGCGGAAGCAACCATTCTTTGTTGTTTATAACTTGTAGTCTGCAAACAGTAGTAACTTTCTGCAAGAGTTTGTAATAACAATATCTGAGTTGTTTGGCTTCTGCTACAGATGTATAATCAACTGCCTTACTAGCTGAGTTAAGTACAAACTTGCAGTGTTAAAGATTGTACTGCATTTTATTTTATTTTTCTGTGTATTTAATTGTTTCATTGGTCTGTGTCTCTCTGTAGTTATTTATTTTTCTATTTAATTGTTTCATAGAATACTGTGGTCTCTCTCTGTCTCTGCAGTTAGTTTCCCGTTCGCCCTCCCTGTTCTTGTTTTGGTATTAATCTTGGTGGCTTTGGAATTGCACTCCCCTCCTGTAAATTTGTGTTTGAACACTCCTCCTGTGTCTATCTCATTTGCTTACTCAACCGAGTACAGTGAGATCATATTTTGACTTCAGAAACTCCTACCAGTCCCACCTGTTTAGCTCTATCCCAGCTCTATTCCAGTCTAGTGTCACTAGCTCCTTCTACATAATACAGAAAGAACATTTGTGAAGGGCCTGCCACTTAGGTTCTTAATTTTGAATTATCTTCTGCTTCTCCTTTCTCCCTTTCCACTTTCCAAAAAAATTATTCTAAGCTTGTGTCTTGCCTTTCCTATAACTAGTTTAGTCCAGATACAGATTTGCTGTAACCAGGACTGTTTGTAGGCTTCGGAGCCCCCAAAGCCTTTCTGTGTTGGAGGGAAACCTTCAAGCATATCAGTGGGAGTGGTAAGCACTAGGTAGCCTGTCTACCACAAGAGTGGTTTCTCACCCAGAAATTGTAGCTTATTGGCTGTTTGGACAGTTTTTCCATCTCTTTCAACTTTCTGGTTTAAAAGCCTGCATTTGCACTTGTTTCCCACCTTTCCTGTAAGTAGGCTAGTCCAGATACAGATTTGCTGTATCCAGGATTGTTTGTAAGCTTCTGAGCCCCCAAAGCCTTTCTGTGTTGGACGGACGCCTTTTAGCTTATCGGTAGGAGTGGTAAGCACTAGGTAGCTTATCTACCACAAGAGTGGTTTCTGGCCCAGAAATTGTAATTTATTGGGCGTTTGGCAGTTTTTCCATCTCTTTCAACTTTCTGGTTTAAAAGCCAGCGTTGGTGCTTGTTTCCCACCTTTCCTATAACTAGTCTAGTCCAGATACAGATTTGCTGTATCCAGGACTGTTTGTAAGCTTCTGAGGCCCCCAAGCCTTTCTGTGTTGGAGGGAAGCCTTCTAGCTTATCAATGGGAGTGGTAAACACTAGATAGCCTATTGACCACAAGAGTGATTTCTGGTCCAGAAATTGTAGTTTATGGACCGTTTGGCAGTTTTTCCATCTCTTTCTACTTACTAGTTTAAAAGCCCACATTTGCACTTGTTTCCCATCTTTTCTGTTACTAGTCTAGTCCAGATACAGATTTTCTGTATCCAGGACTGTTTGTAAGCTTCTAAGCCCCCCTCCAAGCCTTTCTGTTTTGGAGGGAAGCGTTCTAGCTTATCAGTGGGAGTGATAAACACTAGGTAGCCTATCTACCACAAGAGTATTTCTGGCCCAGAAATTGTAGTTTATTGGCCGTTTGGGCAGTTTTTCCATCTCTGTCAATCTTCTGGTTTAAAAGCCCATGTTTGTGCTCATTTCCAACCTTTCCTGTGGCTAGTCTAGTCCAGATACATATTTTCTGTATCCAGGACTATTTGTAAGCTTCTGAGCCCCCCAAGCCTTTCTTTGTTGCAGAGAAGCATTCTAGCTTATCAGTGGGAGTGGTAAGCACTAGGTAGCCTATCTACCACAAGATCCAGGTACAGATTCTTAGTTTTAGCACTTGAAGTTGCTTATTCATGCTCTGCACTTGTTCAGAACTTGTTGTTAGCACTAAATAAACTACAAATTACTATAGCACTCAACCTTCCTCTTTACCTAGAGGAAAACAGTTTTTGTACTTACGTTCCTGACTTGCTTAGAGAAAAAAGCTGTTATACTCACTTTCCTCACTTTTCTAGAGGAAAGTAGTTTTTTTATTCAGGCATGTCAAAGGGTCCGATCCCAGTGTCCTCTCCTGTCTATCTGATGAATCTGGGAATCTTGAGGCAATGTAGCAATTGCCTCATGTACACAGACAACCCTCTTCTCCTACCACCCAACACCTCAACCTGTGAGAGATGCACTTATCTAGCCAAACTGGAGGTAAAGCTCTCCCCAACCAAGACTGAACATGACAGTCAAGAGGAAAAGGTAAACACTTGCACCACACCACACTCATCACATAGTCCCACTAAGCCTACACCACCAAAATCCACACATAGAAAAACAAAAACATTCACAGAGCCTCTCAGTATGAATCTGCTCAAGCAAATGAGACCTCCAAAGCAGAAACGCAAGCAACCTCCACTCCACAACACAACCCAAATGACACATAGTCCACAGACTCAGCCTGCCAATAAACCACAGCCCATAAGGTAAACCAATGTACCCAACACACTAACCATAGGCGACTCTATAGTCAGGCACACTGATGCCCCACTCACCAGGATAAACAAGGAGAAGTTTACTGTCAGCTGCCTGTCAGGTGGCAGGATCCACCACATAATCCACGCACTCAGGTCACTCCACAAAAAGTTCAAATATGACTCTGTCATTGTCCATGTTGGTGTGAACGACCTGAGATGTACCTCCCTGGACTACATGAAAAGAGACATGGAAGAGCTCTCCGATCTTGTAGCCCAGGCAGGTATGACCCTACCCTGAGTAGCATCCTGCCATCACCTAGAATGACACCACAGGACAAGGACAAAATGATTGACTTCAACAATTGGCTAAGCTGCTGGTGTCATTCTAAGGGGATCCACTATCTGTCTGCCTCGCATGACTTGGTCGACAGACCACGATGCTTTGCCAGAGATGACCTGCACCTTTCGCCCCTGGGATTCCGGATACTGGCTAAGGCTCTTGCCGCCCCTATAGTGCCTCTTTTAGGCAAGGTTCAAATGACAAATTCACCACTGTAACAGGAATAGGCAAGAAAAACTGAGGGTAATGCTACTCAATGCTAGAAGTCTAAATCTCAAAATGCGCTCACTAGAGGCACTCCTTAAAATGGAGAACATCAATAGCTGTGCAGTGACTGAGACCTAGTTCAGGGGTCTAGAGAGCACCCCTGCATTACCAGGCTATAACTCATACCACACTTTTCAGCCATCTAACCTGGACCAGAACACTAAAGGTGGAGGTGTGTCCATATTCATTAAGGATATCTACACCTCCAAGCTAGTTGCGCAGCATAATGCAGCCGAGGTTATCCAAGTGCATCTAACTCTGGGCAAAACTGCAATTCAAATTGTAGCTTGCTACAGATCCCCCACCATGCCCCAGAATTCCAACTCTTCTTTTCTTGATATACTGGAAAATATTAGGGTTCAACCAAACACCCTAATAATGGGCGATTTCAACTACCCCACCATTAACTGGGAAAACTACTCATGCACCAACTCCACTCAATACTTTCTGGAATTCATAAATTCCAATGCCCTGGATCAACTTATCCACACCCTGACCAGGGGCAACAATATCCTAGACCTAGTCATTACCAACATGAGTGACCTGTGTTCCACACCTGAAATCAACTCCTCGTTGGTCAGATCCAACCATAAGCTAATCACCCTAGATATCTGCATCCCGACCCCACCCACCATTAAGGAAATCATGGTAAAAAAATTCTCCAAAGCCAACTTCATGCTTCTTAAGACAGAAGTGGTGAACTTCATGACACCCATGCAGATGGACAATACAGTTACAACTGCTGAATCCTACACAAATGCACTCTATAAGTACCTACAAGAGTGCATGGATCATGCTATCCCAAACAGAACCAAGACGCTATCCTCCAAAAAAAAAGGAAGCCAATCTAGTGGTCCTCTGCCATAAACAAACTCTATAACAGAAGGACGAAACTGTTGCAAAAGAGAGTAAAATCCTATGAGTAGAGGAGCTCCCTGGTCAGCCTCAGTAAGAAGCTGAGATCCCTGATAAGATCCTCCAAAGCTAGCTATGAAAACAAAATCAACACTGATTCTAAGGGCAACCACAAAACATTCTATAGCTATGTCAAAAATCTCAATGGCAACACCCAGATCTGCTCTGAGTTACAGCACAATGACATAAAAATTACAGAACCAACTGATATTGCCAACATCCTGGCAGATAGGTTCAGTGCTAACTTTGCCCCCCTCTCACCCCCTAAAGGGCCCATATCTATACAGGAAGAATGCAAAGTCCCTGTAATCACATCTATGCAGGTAAAGGCTGCACTCTCTAAAACAAAAAACACAGCATCCATGGGACCGGACAACATCCCAGGCTGCGTTTTACACGAACTTCAGAATGAATTGGCTCCCCACCTAAGCGCATGTTCAGTCATAGTCTCACATCAGGCTTCATGCTCACTGAATGGTGCACAGCAACAGTTATCCCACTCCACAAAGGGGGAGCCACCACTGATCCTGAGAACTATCGCCCTATTAGCCTGACAAGCCTGGTCTGCAAGGCCATGGAATGTATCATCATGGAACTCATAAACAAAGACATTGGTAACCTCCAAACTCTGGACCCCACCCAGTTCGGGTTTGTGAAAGGCAGATCATGCCTTCTGAACCTGATTGACTTCTTTGAGGCAGTCACCAAAGCCGTAGACAAGGATAAGGTGGTTCATGCAGCCTATCTTGACCTTGCCAAGGCTTTCAGTAGCATCCCCCATTCTGGAATTAAGCTAAACTCACTAAACTAGGTATAAATCCCTACATCACAAGATGAGTTGCCAACTGGCTCACTGATGGCAGTCTGCTTAATACCGAATGTGTAATAAGAGACCTTGGGGCCCAGGGGGACAGTAGTCTCTCCTTTGATAATCACATCACCACAGTAGTCAGGAAATCCTTCTATGTGGCACACGTCATCACAAAAGAGTTCTCATCCAGGAAAAAAGAGGTAATTGTTCCCCTCTACTCGGCACTCATTAGACCCATTATAGAGTACAATGCCCCTTTTGGAATGTACCTCACAAGACATCCGCAGCACCTGGAAAGGCCACAGAAGTACCTCACAAAGAAGATTACTGGCCTCAAACAGATGCCCTAGACTGACCGTCTCAAAAAACTCCAGCTTTACTCTGTAGCATATTGCCTACTCCGAGGAGATCTCTGCCTAACATATAAAGTTATGTTAAACCCAGAGCTGTTGAACATGCTACACCTAAAGAAATCCCAATCCCAGCAAGCTACATGTTCTAGGGACTTAAACCTTGTCACCTCAATAAACAGGACATGCTGGAGGGATAGATTCCTGTCCCAGAGACTTCCTATACTCTGGAACAAGCTACCCATCTATGTCAAGCAAAGTTCCTCATTAGCACTCTTCAAGAAAAATCTTGATAAGTGGATGAGAAATAGGAAATACACCCCAGGGATCACTTCTGTGGCTCTGCTCGACATGAGTACAGGAAATTAACTTTCTTGGGTGGCATAAGCCAAGAAACCTTGTTGGCTAGGCTTACTTAGGCCCTTGGGCCAATAGCCTAATACCTACCTATGAAGCTATGAACCTAAGTCATGGCTGCAAGCCAGAATAAAGTTAAATGCAAAGCTGATGTAGAAAACAGGCAATTTCCTGACTGCTGTCTTAAGCAAAACTGCCAGTCACCTGTACCTATTGTTAATTCGTAATAACCTACTATGTTTTGAGGTGGCCCACAGATGCATTAAGAATTTGTGTAGTGGCCCTCCCAACAAAAAGGTTGTGCCCCACTGATCTAGGGAACTGCAGAGATATGATAGCCCTACACATTCACACATTAATAAAGACACACACACACACACACACACACACACACACACACACACACACACACACACACACACACACACACACACACACACACACACACACACACACACACACACACACACACACACACACACACACGCACACACACACACACACACACACACACACACACACACACAAATCCCAGGAAGACACATACTCACACTCACACACACTTACCTTACACACATGCGCACAACCCTCTTACCTCTGTCATAAACAGGTGAACATAATCTGCTGGTTATGTTCATTAACATGGGCAGCCATTGTAACCTACACAGCTGTGTGATTCCCTGTATTGCCCAGCTGTATAAAGGCATTACCACAGGCATTTTCAGGGAGACAGCTCATAGGTGATAAGCATAGGCCACTACCCTGGGATGCACCATTAGTATTTTAGTAGGCCACAGTATACATAGCTGATTAGTATAAGCCACTCCCCAGGAATACTCCATTAGCATTTTTATTAGGCCACAGTGGCAGCCAACGACAGAGCTGAACCGCTTTGTGGTGCAGCACCATGGTAGGTCTGCCTTAGAATCAGTAATAGTTACCACAATGTGTACATAAGGCTTACACCTTGTGATAACTTATCTGAATTTGTCTATAGAATAAGCAAAACCAGAGTTGTTGTTGTTGTTGTGTAGTTTGGCTTTTCCCGGTTAGGGGTCGCCACAGCGGACCTCCGGTCCGCTAATGACTGGCAGTGGATTTTTACGTGTCGAGTTGCCAGCCCTGACGCACAACCTTCAACAAAGGTACGCCCATTCACGCATGTCTCCATGCAGAAGACACTAGCTGAGAATCGAACAGGACAATGTCTTACTGTGAGGCGACAGCGCTACTGCAGCACCAAAAATAAGAAAAAGTTTAGAAGCTTAAAAAAATACAGCACAGCTGACAAAATACTATGTGCTCCAGATCATTTTTAGTTTCCAAAAGCCTGCAGAATAACTTGAGATCCTCTCTATAGATATTTAACTCATGTCACGAAATAAAAAAAAAAAACAAAGATTGTTGGTGTGCAGCATCTGATATAAAGTTATCTAAAGTGATGATTTCTTTCAGTTCAGTAACATCATGCTGCAGTGTATACTTCATTATTTACTTGGCATGGTATGCAAAACCATTAACTTATTACCAGTATTTTCTTTTGCATATTCATATCCAATAATAAATTAAAGCAAAACATTTGACCATATATTTAAAACTAAAATGCAAATATTGCAATGACATACAAAAGCAGTAGACGCCTTCATTTTTTTTAATTTTGCCAGTGAGAAAAGGAAATTCTCAAAATTTTAAATAATATGATTGTTGGAGTGTAAAAAGAGGTTGAATACTTCTCCTTTATACTCCCAGCTTTTGGGCTTCAGTTATATGTTTCAGACCCGATAATGCTAGTCCTGAAGCTTCAAGAAATTAAATGTGATTGAGGGAAACAAATATTAAATCCAAGACTGGACTTTCTTGGGGAATCCTTCTGAAGTACAGCAGTATTGGACTTAGTACACATAAGAAGCAGGGGTGTGGTGGGTACAGCCCCCCACAACAAAGTGTGCAGGACAACTTGCCCCTTAAAAAATATTTTTATTGTGCAACTAAGTTTCACTCTTCCCTGTTTTACCTTTGGGATTATGGCCAATGTTGCAAACGTTTTGCAGATTTCACTATCAGTCTATGGACTTCTGATAGGACACTGAAGTTTGTATATAGCACAGTGATTGTAATGCATTTTATTTCTTATCATTACTAGCTGATTAATAATTCTAGTTACATTAGTATTTTTATACTGTATTAGCATACGTAACATCTATTGCACTTTGTTATCTGGCTTACCAACTGCCTGAATAAGCAGTTTTTTTTTTTTTTGTGAGGGCAGCAGGGTGGTCTAATCCTGGTCATCCTCTAGTAATATAACCCTTCAGGACTATGCTTCCGCAGTTGCCCATGTATGAAAAATCTTGTTGGTCGAATTCCCTATAGTGTGAGTTCACACAGGTTACAGTAGCTGACCAGATACAGGAGTCAGCAATTTGCTGCAACAGTAGTGATTTTAAGTTATTTGTTTGATAATGATATGGAAATGGGCATCACAATGATTTATTTTTGTTTGTTTTTTTACTGATATTAGCAACCATAATTGAGCATTAGGAAAAGCAATTCAGTCATTCCTCAGATGACCTTACAATGCAAACTGGACTAAAAAATATTAGAGCTGCAGTCAGATGTAAAATGTCTTGAAGCACCTGTGAGAAAATGACATAGCTTCAGGTGTAGGAAAGACTGAAACAGTGCCACCATCACAGGGATATGCTGATCCTTCATCAAAGGCACATGAGTTATCTGGGTGAAAGCTGACTGGAGCTGCTAAGGTCAGTACTAAACTCAGAATAGAGTGGGATGACTGGCATTTATATTTGAGCATTTCAGAGGACTATAGTTGTATGAAACTGACCCTTGGCTATAGCTGAGATTTTATCTTTTCTGCTCATGAGTAAAGGAATCTGTACACTAAGTAATCTGACTAACCATGTTCTATCAGACTGTTTTAAACTTACTCTGAAGCTCAGATAAGCTTAGAGAAAAAAGAACCCTGAGAGAACAGAAGAAAGGCAGATGACAGTGTGAATGATTATGTTGCAGAAAACACATGCTTCTTACTTTCATAGGGGTTGAATGGATGTCAAATAAGCACTTTTACTGTTCTAACATGCCTTATGATAAGGGAACAAGCACTCAGTATTTTGAATAAGGACAAAAGAATCTGGTTAGCAGATTCAGAGTGCAACATTATTAAGCAAATATAGAATAAAGGTGTCCTTTATCTAGCCAGGTGGGCAAAACTGCAATAGAAGGGGAAACTCCTTACCACAGGTGTATAAGGTAACCCATAGGGTACAGTCTAAACCTTCACATCAGATTGCATAGACAAAATGGGAAAACATGAGCTCAAATACATGGGTCTATATTATGAAAGCGACGAACTCTATGAGCAAATACCAAAATACCGACCCCTATACTGCGAAACACGAAAATCCCGAATGCACTAAACAGCGGAAAAAAAAAATCAAACTGTCATAGTCGGCCAACCCCACCACTACCTATATACTATCTACCCAAATAAAATAATTAAACCACATACATACACTAACCAAACCCTACTTCTAACCTAAAGTAAAGCACAAAACCCTATTTATAACCTGACACTAAACTCCACATACACAACTAACTATGCACTTTCCTTAACCCCTCCCTAACCCTAAGGTCCGTAACTACCACACACGTCCCCTACAGACATACACCCAAACAAAACAAATAATCCACATAGATACATTTAATAAAACCCTACCTCCAACACTACTAAACCCCACATACAAAACTATCTATTCACTATCCTTAACCCCTCCCTAACCCTAAGGTCCGTAACTACCGCACATTTCCCCTACGAAAATATACACAAACAAAATAAATAACCTACATACATACATTTAACAAAACCCTACCTCTAACCCTGCACTAAATCTAACATACATTACTTATATAAGCACTTACCTACCTTAATCCGCATCCTATCCTAAACTCTGTAACTATCCAACACTTACCTTATGCAGCTGCTAATCCACAGACGGGCCAACCATGGAAATTCGACATTTACATTTTTGCGGTTTTCGACTTTCGCTCTAAGTCCACTTCGCGCTATATGGTTCAACATTTACGTATTCGCACAAACGTTTTTTCGCTCTCATAACATAGACCCCAAATACACAACAAGGTCTCAGAGTGAAATGTTTCCTTTGTAACCAGATGAGGCATTTATTGATTATTGTAAGAGCCTGTACTTTCTTTTGGTAGGGGTTGGAGAAAATATTGCTAAGTGGAATATTACATTAGCTATATCTATTGTTAAGTCCACAGTTGTTAGAAGCATTACCTGCTCAGGCAGTCCACTTAGGTTAAAGCAATGAGAGGCATACCTTTTTCAGGTACCATTAACCAGTGCTCATTTGGACTAGGAAGGGACAAGGATACAAGAAAAGAAACAGTGTTTTAATGTTTTAATAACATCCCTAAAGATGTTCTCATAGGTAACGCATTTGAAAACAGTGTCCTATATAGATGTAGATATATGCCAAACGTGCAGAAAATCACATGAGAAAAGCAGCAAAGATAAAATCTGGGCAAGTATTCACACCTCCAATAGAGACAGGAAATGTTGCCACGTCAAGAAAAAAAAAAAACTTGTGGTATTTAAAAGTCTGAACTGGAGCCTCAGCTGTCAGAAAATAGTGTATACCCTCTGGAAGGTGTTACATCAGGGGAAAGAAATGACTGATGAGTAATTCTAAGGCATATTTGAAAAGTACTGGGCTTGTAATAGAATGATACCTGGAAAGGATTACATAGAAAGAATTATGGCAGGTACAGTTTTTAATCCTACTTTGCAAACATTGATGAATGTAGTAAATGAGGCCCCTAATCCCCAAGGACATGGACTACTAATATATTGAGACAAGAGATCATACTGTACAGAATGGACTCCTGAAGAAGGGAGAGATGGACAAGCTGTACAGCAACTAACAGCTGCAAGGGCCAACCATAGGGCACATCTGGCCATAGCCTTTTATATTACTTGCATAGACTATATTGAGGTGCCTTGTACAAAAAGGAAGCATATGTAAAATATTTTATTGAATAAGCTTTACAAACAATACAAATGGGTAGTACTGGACAGTGCCAACAGGTTGTTAAAGCAGAAAATACAGCCAAAGTTGGTTCTGTGCCTTTGCTTGTCATCAAAGTATCATTTCAGAGGAGAGCTCATAGGTTAGTACTAGGCTAACTGCCCTTGTGAGCCTAGCTAATTATACTTTGTGAGACTCAAACCCTGAACTTTGTGTTTGTAAGGCAAACACCTTAACCATTAGGCCACCCTCCTAACCCCATTATGTTATGGGCATGCTAAGGCCTTTTAGTACTCAAA
This sequence comes from Protopterus annectens, assembly GCF_019279795.1. Lineage (NCBI taxonomy): Eukaryota > Metazoa > Chordata > Ceratodontiformes > Protopteridae > Protopterus > Protopterus annectens. The sequence goes on along the minus strand of NC_056728.1, from coordinate 1,558,994,021 downwards.
GTGCCACACATTACCAGTAAATCTTTTTAGGTTACAGTTTTTTTCATTGACCACTTAGTTCAACAAAAGAATGGAGTGTGGATGTAAATGTTCAAGGGTAGGAATGTTTGAATGGGTGTGTAGTCATGTGGTGAGAATTTTGAACAGTGGAAATAAATTTGTGAACATGACTGTGGGTTTGGGGAGGGACTGTGTGTGAGTGACATGGGTAAGCAGAAGCATTTGTCAGTTATGGATAAAGTTAGGATTAATTAAGGGGACAGATTTAGTAATGTGCATGTGTTTGTTTGTGTGTGGTGTGTGTCTGAAACAGTCCTGTGTAGTGTAATTTTAGAGAAAGGGATTTTCTAAGGCAAGATGCAGGTGAAGGTTAGTAGCAGGAGGCAGGGTTAGATTTAACAGATATTAGTAAGGTGGTGCGTAATGCAATTAAAAACATCCAAAAAGAAAAGATTGTTGGAGAAATTCATCCTACAGTAAAACCATGCTAAAAAAGAAAAGATATTCTTTAAAATATAAAAGTAGAATAGCATGCATTCTATTTGCCTTTTTCAGTAAATTATAATATCTAAAAGAAAATACATAAAGAGGTATATAATTGCATTTGCCACTATGAAACCAAATTA
>NC_056728.1:1558683395-1558690895 GCF_019279795.1 Protopterus annectens | reverse complement strand
TTATTTTACATTTGTTAACCAGGTTAGTCTGGCTGAGCTTTTGGCTCATTTTCAGCGGAGACCCAGGGAGAAAAGCTCCTCAGGACTAGAAAACAATTTATTAAATTTTAGTAACATAGCAGTAATAATCAGCTATAGGATCTTACAAGGTGAGACCTGGAGAGAAAAAAAGCTCCTCAGGCAATTCAGTTATACAGAGCATTAACAATTGGCAGGCAAGTATATGAGTTGTAACAAACAAGGCTTTAAACAATTAGCAGAAGAAAATGTGACTAGTTACAATATTATTTAAGCTGCTTAGAGATAAATGAGTTAATAGTTAGGCAGATGCTTATTTAAAGTGGGTAGGATCTAGTTGTATAGAAGTTTGCAAACAAGAAAGGAAAGTAAGAATGGCTAGTAGGAGGTGTTCATAGGTTCATAGGTTCATACTAGGCTATCTGCCCTAGGGCATTTATAAGCCTAGCCAGAGTGTGTGTGGCTTTCACCACCCCTTAGGATGAGAATACTATACCCATTAATTTGCTGTGCCTCTGTCCAGCAGTGATACAGAGATGATTCCCGGGGTAAACCTACGATCTCCCATCCACTCATCAAGATTTCTCTTGAACAGAGTCAGTGAGGGGCTCTGCCTCACATGGACTGGGATTCTGTTCCATAGTGTAGGGAGTCTCTGGGTGATGAATCTGTCCCTCCAGCACATCCTATTTATATCCGTGTTGAGGTTTAAGTCTCTTGCTCTCGTGGCTCTGGTGGATTTGGATTTTTGAGGTGGAGCATGTCCATTAATTCCGGGTTGGACATGGCCTTGTATGTCAGGCACAGATCACCTCTGAGCAGATGGTATGCGACTGAATAGAGCTGGAGTTTCTTCAGTCGGGCATCGTATGACATATGTTTGAGCCCCTTTATCCTTTTGGTGAGGAACTTTTGGGGTCTTTCCAACTGCTGCAGGTGTCGGGTAAGGTACATTCGAATGGGGCGTTGTACTCAATCATTGGTCTGATAAGTGAAGAGTACAGGGGTACAATGACCTCTCCTGATCTGGATGTGAATCCCTTCATGATCAGGTGGGCAATGTAGAAGGTCTTCCTAACCACTTTGGCAATGTGAGTGTCAAAAGAGAGGTTACTGTCAACTTGGGTCCCCAGGTCCCTGATAACTTCTTCCGTGTTTAATGGATTACCACCTATGTGGTAATTAGGGGTTACCTTGTTTTTCCCAAAGGGTATGACTATACATTTTTTGGCATTTAGCTTAAGGCCATGGCTCTGGCACCAGTTATCCATTTCTATGAGACCTTTCTGGAGGATGTCTGTGTCTGATGGAGTGTCAATTATGGTGCCCAGTTTGCAGTCATCTGCAAATTTTGTCAACCACAATCCCCCTATGTTTGCCTGCACTTCAGAAAAATAAATGCCGAACAAGAGGGGGCCCAGGACTGAGCCCTGTGGGACACCGCTCGTGACTGGCTTAGAGTCTGACATGGCACCAGCAACTCTAACCCTGTGTGTTCTGTCCTTGAGCCAGTTTGCAACCCATCTTGTGACATATGGGTTTACATCTAAGCTGGTGAGCTTTTCTATGATGCCCGAGTGGGGTATTGTGTCGAACGCTTTTGCTAGGTCAAGGTAGGCTGTGTGAACTGCCTTACCCTCATCAATGGCCTTAGTGACTGTTTTGAAAAAGTCGACCAAGTTCAAGAGGCAGGATCTGCCCTTGACAAAGCCAAATTGGGTAGTATCCAGTGTCTGTAGGTCCCCAATGTCTTTATTTATGAGTTCCATTATGATCCTCTCCATAGCTTTACAGACAAGGCTCGTCAAGCTTATGGGGCGGTAATTTCCAGGGTCCGTAGAAGCACCGCCTTTGTGGAGTGGGACCACAGTTGCCGTACGCCATTCTTTGGGTATGTATCCTGTAGTAAGGCTAATATTAAACAGCAGCCTTATGTGTGGGTTTAGTTCCTCATTGAGTTCGTGTAGCACACATCCGGGGACACCGTCCGGTCCCATTGATGCTGTGTTTTTTGCTTTAGAGAGAGCAGCTCTCACCTGGGCATCTGAGATGTTTGGGAGGCTAGACTCTGGTGGGATAGATATTTCTCCTTTTGGGAGAAATTTGCACTGAACCTGTCTGCCAGTATGTTGGCAATGTCTGTGGGTTCAGTGATTTTTTTATCATTTTGGACTAATTCTGAGCATATCTGGGAGTTTCCACCCAGGTTTCTAACATAGCTAAAGAAGGCTTTATGATTGTCTTTTGTGTCATTAGTGATTTTTCTCTCAAAGTTGGCCTTGGATGATTTTATGAGTGATCGTAGTTTTTGCTAGTATTGATCAGAGATGCCTTCCCATTTAAGGATTTTGCTCTGTCATGTAGTAGCTTTCTCCTCTTGTTGTAGAGTTTGTTTATGGCTGGAGTCCACCAGACCGGGCGCCTGCCTTTGGTGGAAAGGGTCTTGATTTTATTAGGGATTGCTTGATCCATACATTCCTGGAGGTGCTCGTAGAAGGCATTTGTAAGGGTTTCAGCAGCGTGGGTTGTGGTTTCCACTGGCTCGGGGCCTTGAAGGATACCACTCCAGTCTTAAGAAGTGTGAAGTTTGCTTTTGAGAAGTTCTTCACTGTGGTCTTTTGCTGGGGTGGGGGCGGGATGTGGATCTCCAGTGAGATTAATTTATGGTCTGATCTCACCAATGAGGGATATACTTCCGGTGTGGAGCATTTTGTCCCCATGTTTGTGATGATCAGGTCTAGTATATTTTCTCCTCTTGTGGGAATGGTGACTAGTTGTTCCATAGCATTTGAGTTTATGAACTCAAGGAACCTTTGGGCTAGGGTGTTGGGGCTTGAGTAATGTTCCCAGTCTATGTTTGGGTAGTTGAAGTCACCCAATATGATGGTGTTTGGAGAGACATTTATACTCTCCAGTGTCTTCAGGAAGGCTGTGTGGGTTTCCTGAGTTTGAGAAGGTGGTCTGTAGCATGTTACAAACTGTAGGGCAGTTTTACCTATGGTTAATTGCACCTGGATGGTCTCCGATGCTTCGTGCATTGCCACTAACCTGGAGGTGTGGGTATCCTTTATGAATATGGATACTCCCCTCCTTTTGTGGTTCGGTCCGGATTTTGGGGCGGAACGCATGATATGAGGTATAACCTGATAGTGCTGGGGTGCTCTCAGGAGCCTTGAACCAGGTTTCAGTCACAGCACAAACATCGATGTTCTCCATACTGAGGAGGGCTTCGAGGCCGTGCATCTTGAGGTTTAGACTTCTGGCATTGAGCAGTATTACCCTTAGTTTTTCTCCATTTTTGTTTTCTAGGGCGGTAGGTTTATCATTTGAGCCTTGCCTAAAAAAAGGCACTATGGGGGTGGCAAGAGCCTTTGCCAATATCCGGAAGCCCAGGGTGACAGGTGCAAGCCGTCCCTTGAAGCAGCGTGGCTTGTCAAGCATGTCATCCCAGGCAGACAGACATTGGATCCCCTTAGAATGACACCAGTAATTAAGCCAATTATTAAAGCTGATCATTTTGTCTCTGTATTGTGGCATCATTCTTGGTGAGGGTAGGATACTGCTCAGGGTCAGGGTCATACCGGCCTGGGCTACATAATCTGAGAGCTCCTCTATGTCTCTTTTCATGTAGTCCAGGGAGGTATGTCTCAGGTCATTCACACCGGCATGGACAATGACTGAGTCATACTTGTACTTGCTGTGGAGTGACCTAAGTGCTTGTGTTATGTGGCGGATTCTAGCGCCTGACAGGCAGCTAACTGTGATCTTTTCCTTGTTCAGTCTGGTGAGAGGGACGTCAGTGTGTCTGACTATGGAGTCACCTATAACAAGTGTGTCTGGCATTGTGTTTGGCCTTAAGGGCTGTGACTGTTTAGCACACTGACTTTGAGAACTATGTGTTGCATGTCTTATGTCTTGAGGTGGCAGTTGCTTGGGTGTCTGCTTTGGAGGCCTCTGTAGTTTTGGTAGATTTTTGATCAGTGCCTCCAGTATGTCTTTGTGTGTTTATGTGTTTGTTTTGCAGTTGTGATAGTTCTATGTGAAACTGGGTTTGTGGTGTGCATGGTTTCCTTCTCCTCCTGTCTGGTCTTGCCAGTCCTGAGTTGAGAGAGCTCAGCCTCCAGTTTGGCTATATAGTTGCATCTCTCACATGTATTTGTGTTTTGTGGGAGAAGGAGTGGGTTGTCTGTGTACATGAGGCAATTGTAACATTGCCTCAAGATGCCCAGATTCACCAGCTGAACAGGAGAGGACGCTAGCAACTGACCCTTCGACATGCTAGAAAAAGTTTGCTGTGTAACTGAGTCAGAAGGGACCTATAGGGAAATGGGTATTCAAGGGGATTCTAGGCTAATGTTGTACTTTGTTTAGTATACAAGTACTTTACCTATATAAAAATGCTTTAGGAGCAAGTGCTGAGCTATTGAGATAGAGAATAGACTGTTTAGATTGCAAGTAGAGAAGTTCTAAGGGAAAAATTGAAGAGCAGACTTTACGGAGCCAGAAATAGTTTAACCTTGTTTAACCAGCGCTGCCCGATGGTGCTCTATGGGCAACTCCGCGCTAAATCACGCAAAAGCGCGCTAAAGTGGGCTTTATAGCAGGGGGTTGAAAAGACCTAGGAATTGACCCAAAATGGCCAATAGACTACAAGTTTCTGGCTGGAACCACTGCTCTAGGGACAAATAGGCTGCTCAGTGCTCCCCACTCCCACTGGTGAACAAAGAAGCTTCCTTTATCCAAATAAGGATATGGAATAGCACAGGAACCAAGCCAAAGCCCAGAGATCAGCAAACTCTGAAGACTGGACTATTCTAGTTCAGTAAGGCAGGAAAACAAGATTTTTTTTTTTTTGTTTTTTTCTTTTTTGCAGAAAACAGAAGAAAAACAGACAGTAAATGCTATAAATGCTTTTAAACGGCTAGCGCACTTGAGTGTGTTAGCCTACAAGTAAAATTAAGCAACAAATAACTTTTTTAAAAGTGCAGGGGAGGTAAAGTATAGGAGACAGACTAGACAGGTAGGTTGTTTTGAGACTGTAAGAATTAAGAATGGTTGGAGATAGAGGAAGGGAAGAGGTAGAAGAGGCAGGGGAATAGTGTTAGAGATACATTAAGAGTGAGGTGGTGAAATAGGTGAAAGGATGGTGGTTTCAGGGTGGTTGGCTACAATGGCAAGACCACTTTGTTTTTAAGCATTTCCTTGTGGCTAATTTGAAACTTTTGCTATGCTGGAGGGATTTTATTTCCAAGGGGAGTTGGTTCCAGGATGTAGCTGGGTTATAGTTATAGAGAAGGCAGCCTATTTTGGTTTTGGGTTTGTGGATGTCTAACAATTCTTTGTTTTGAGCTGCGTAGCATCATTCTTGATTTGAGCTGCGTAGCGTCATTCTTGATTTGAGCTGCGTAGCGTCAATATATATATATATATATATATATATATATATATATATATATATATATATATATTAATATATATATATATATATATATATATATATATATATATATATATATAAGTCCATTTTGTAAATTTGAAAGCCCAAAATCTCGAGTTTTGATTCATCGAACATTAAAACATCGAGATTTTGTAATGTTGAAACTACAAAGTGGTGCAAAAAAAAAAAACTAACTAAAACAATGTTTTTGCAGGGGGCAAGCCCCCCCTGCACCCCCTACACCCCCTGCAACTTAAATATATCATCTTCGAGATTGCGCTACAGTGAAGAGAATGTTAATGCTCCCGTTATGCTTACCATTCTCTCCACTGTAGCTTAATCTCAGACATGATGTAATTAAGTTGCAGGAGGTGTGGGGGGTGCAGTGGGGCTTGCCCCCCTGCAAAAACAGTTTTTAGTCTTTTTATTTATTATTTTTTTTTACTTTGTAATTTCGAGAATTCAAACTCTCGACTTTCTGGGATCGGTATTTTGAAATTTGAGATTTTGGGCTTTTGAAATTACAAAGTGGACCCATATATATATATATATATATATATATATATATATATATATATATATATATAAATATATATGAGTGTGTGTGTGTGTGTGTGTGTGTGTGTGTGTGCGAGTGTGCATGTGTGTGTGTGTGTGTGTGTGTGTGTGTGTGTGTGTGTGTGTGTGTGTGTGCGTGTGTGAGAGATCTGGTTCCACTTGAGTATAAGATGGGCATATTTATGCTGAGTTGGAAGGGTTTCATTTCATTGCTCTTTCCCATACTTCAGGATACAGGTGGGCAGCAATCCCATGGCTAAGAGAAATGAGATCCTAATTAAATGAAACAGAAACATATTTGTCCTTCATAAGACATATGTTATCACTAAACAGAATGCAAGCATAACAACTTGCAGTAGAAACTTAGGACAAATCCAACTGTTTTCCTAACAGTAGCAAACAGTGCCTTCTTGAAGAGATGCTACCAATACCTAGACACTCGGCTTGTATTGATTTTTTCTCATTTATCATCTGAAGGGAAGTTAAACATGAACTTTTTCTCTTTTCAAATCAATAATGAAGGAAACTATTAACTTAAGACATAGTTAAGAGGACTCCAGAAATGTAAAAGAAATGTCAGCTATTCTATACAGAAGCATTTTAGTCCCTTCTGATATACACTACACATATGAAAAGTATCAACCCATCTTCCAATATCTACGGGAGGCTTATGTTTCATTTCTGAGGCTTGAAAGACACTATATGCAAAAATATTTTTCTTCCATTATGTCTATCATCAAAACATTTGATTACAGCATAAAAGCCTGTAATTCACAACTTGTTTTATTGGGTTTGCAATTTTATGCAAAACTGACCAAATGTTACACTACAGAATTTGAATAAAATGTCAAGTAATGCTAAATATACAATAAAATGCATAGTTCTGAACATTGGCTCCACCCAGCCATATGGTGTGTATATCTCTGTTGTTGATTTACATGCTAATTATTTAATCAAAATTTAGAGAAGTGTATCGAAACATTGTTAAACTGTGAGAGATCTTTTCCCAGTAAGAAGAGAAAAAACACTAATGATTAATAATGCCAGTAGGATTTAGTGTATAATTTTAACAGAGAGCTCTAGCTATTGGAATGCAATGTAATTAAATGTATTCTACAAATATCACAGGGAATTCAGTAATGAATTTGGAAACGATGCAGAAAGTTTAAACAACTAATTAAGATGTCTCAAATTGGTCTCCAGAGGCTTAAATAATTGTAGATTGGTCTGTGCTTCTTTAGAAAATTTGGCATGAAGCTGTTTCCATTTGCTTCTAGAGAATAAATCTGTTCAGTTATGTATTGTCAGTTCTAACCATTACTGCCCAAACAATGCATAATGTATGCACTATGTTAATTTATTTATAAAACTGAGTCCAGTCAGAGGAAGAAAAAGCCTGCAGAGCGAGGAAAAACAGCAGTTCTGCGGTTAACAACCGTACCAAAGAGGATGCTAAGATTGTTAGATTCCTTCTTGCCAGAAGTCAG